>NC_092342.1:19062500-19277500 GCF_046630445.1 Rutidosis leptorrhynchoides
TAGCTTGATAGAAATTCCAATTAGTGGTAGACATTTTACGAGGATTGGTGAAGATGGTACTAAATTTAGCAAACTTGATAGATTTTTGGTTATGGAAAAATTCTTGAATCTTTGGGATGATTTATCAATCATTGCTTTAGATCGTAAATTATCGAATCATTGCCCGCAAGTTTTACGTGATAAAGTAATTGATTATGGTCCCAAACCATTTAAAGTTTTTGATGCATGGTTTGACAAAGAAGAGGTGGGGCAAGTCATCTCCGAGGCATGGAGGATACCTGTACGTGGGGTTAAGAAAGATTGTAATTTTCGGGATAGATTAAAGAATGTTAAAACTCAATTAAAGGCTTGGAGCGTCAAAACCTTTGGGGCGTTGGATAGTGAAATTAATTCCTAAAAAAAGAAGCAAGTGAGTGGGAAAAAAGGCCGAATCTAATAGTATGAGTGATGAAGATAGTTCCAAGTGGCTTGAGTGTAGGAAAAAATGGATCAAGAAAGACAAGGTGAAGGAGAGTATGTTGCGTCAAAAGGCAAGAATTAGATGGGTACTTGAGGGAGATGAAAACTCAAAAATTTTCACACTTCCATTAAGCGTAAATAAAACAAGGGTAATATTCGGGGTTTTCACATTAATGGGGTGTGGATGGAGGATCCGAGTGTGGTGAAGAGATTGATTTTTGAGCATTTTAAAGAAAGATTCAGTGAAACTGCAGGCTCGAGACCTTCTCTGTCGATGCAGGATTTCTACTTCCTGTTTTCTGATAGGAGTCGTAGGTATAACAGTATGCCTGGTAACAGTGGGCCTGGTAGGGGCGGGCTGACGGTTAATAATGATGGGGTAATCGGATTGGGCCATGATGGGCCTGTGGGCATCGAAGCAAATGAAAGGGGGCACTGTACAACTCGTGGGTCTGAGCACTCCTATTCTTTGTTGGGACATGAGGAAGCAAAAGGTTTAGAGGCAATGTTTACGGATGAGGAAATATGGGAAGGGGTTAAAAGTTGTGCTAGTACGAAAGCACTTGGTCCGGATGGCTTCAATATAAGATTCTATAAAAAAAAATCTGGGGTGTTATTTGTGCGGATCTAACGGAAGCAATCAGGCATTTTTGGGAAAAGGGTGAAATCTCGAAGGGCTGCAATGCTTCTTTCGTCACATTAATTCCAAAGAAATGTGACCCGGTGGTTATTAATGACTACCGGCCTATTAGTTTGATTGGGAGCTTATACAAGATTATCTCAAAGTTGCTTTCAAATCGTCTCAAGAAGGTGGTTCCGAATCTAGTGGCATTTGAACAAAGTGCTTTTATTAAAGGGCGTAATATTATGGATGGTGTGTTAATTGCTAATGAAACGCTTGATTATCTTAAGAAAGGAAATATTGAGAGTTTTGTTTTTAAGCTTGATTTTGAAAAGGCATTTGATAGTCTTAATTGGGGATTTCTTATGGAAATGATGAAACTCATGGGCTTTGGGGAAAAGTGGAGGAAATGGATTTTTGTGTGTCTTAGCTCGGCCTCTATCTAAATTTTAGTTAATGGGTCTCCTACTAGTGAGTTTCAACTTGAACGTGGGGTAAGGCAAGGCGATCCTCTTTCGCCTTTTCTCTTTATCATTGCGGCGGAGGGACTTAATTGGCTCACAAAAGCGGCGGTTCGAGCTAGCCTCTTTTCGGGGGTGGAGGTGGGAAGGGATAATATTCCTATCTCTCATCTTCAATATGCGGACGACACGATTTTTTTCGGTAAATGGGGGGAGAAATTATTGAGAATCTAATGAAATTGTTGAAATGCTTTGAATTAGCATCCGAGCTTAAAATAAATTATCATAAAAGTAGCATTTTTGGGGTTGGTGTTTATCTTATGGCTCAAAAATTTGGGTGTGTAGTTGGGACCTTTCCATGTATATATCTTGGTCTCCCGGTGGGTGCGAATATGAATAAAAAGATCAATTGGAAACCGGTTTTGGATAAATTTGAGAAAAGGCTTGCGGATTGGAAAGCCCGTGCGATGTCTTTTGGTGGAAGGTTGACTCTTGTTAACTCGATTCTCAATAGCTTGCCGTTGTATTACTTCTCGCTCTTCCGCGCTCCGTCTTCCGTTCTTAAAAAACTTGAGAGTGTAAGACGTATTTTCTTGGGGGGGGGGGGGGGGGAGGGTGAGGGTAAAAAAATCTCTTGGGTTAAATGGGAAAATGTGATGCGTCCTTTTATGGAAGGTGGGTTAAATATTGGTTCTCTTCATGCGAAAAATATGGCTTTAATCGACAAGTGGTGGTGGAGGTTCTTAACCGAAACTTCCTCCTTGTGGGTTAAAGTCATCAAAAGCATTTATGGGGTTTCGGGGCTTTTGGATTCGGGTGGGGTATTTAATTGTACTTATCATTCTACTTGGTGCATGATTGTTAAGACAGGGATACATCTCGAGGAGCAAGGAGTCGGTTTCAAGAAATTGTTCAAAAAAGAGCTTGGTAATGGTAAAGGCACCTTGTTTTGGTTGGACGTGTGGTATGAGGACATTCCTTTCAAGGACCGTTTTCGGAGATTGTTTCGTCTTGAGCGTGACCCGAATGTTTCGGTTCACAAGCGATTGGGTTGGGATGGGATATCGAATCTTGGATCGTGGGAGTGGGTAAATCATCCTATAGGTAGAACGGGGACAGAATATGAAGAATTACGACAAATAATTCGTGGTGTGGTGAACAATAATGAGAAGGAGGATCGATGGGTATGGGTTCTTGCTTCGAACGAGAATTTCTCAACAAAGGTTCTCGCGAATTTGGTGCGGTCAAAGATTATCAATTCAAGGGCTTCCGGTTTTGAAACGATGCGTAATAACTTGGTTCCGAAAAAGGTTGAGGTTTTTGTTTGGAGAGCAATGATGGGTAAGCTCCCCGTATTATCGGAACTTGATAAAAGGGGAGTTGACCTTCATTCCGTTAGGTGCCCTATTTGTGATAATGACATTGAGACGGTTCAACATGCGCTATTTAAATGTAACATAAGCAAGGAGGTTTGGAAAGAACTTCCAAGTGGTTCGATATGTCTCTCGGGTCCTTGGATCATAGCAATAGTTTTAAAGGTCGTTCATCTTTTCAAATGACGGAAGTTGGTTTCAAAGTTTGGCCAGCGGTTGAATGGACGTGCGGGTACCTCATATGGAAAAATCGAAATAAAAAGGTCTTCAAGAACATATGTTGGAACCCCCCCTGATGGCGCTTAACAAAATACAAACGAAGAGCTATGAATGGATTGCGAAAAGATGCAAATTGTTATCGATTGATTGGAACACATGGCTAGTCAACCCGAAGCGTCTTATTTGTTAATTTTCTCTTTGTAAATTGTTGCGATAATGTGAATAGGAGTTATTCGACGGATACCACTCTTAGTATCCAATTATAACTCTTGTTGTTGTAGATAGGTGCGATTTATTGTGGGATTTCGATTTTCCCCGCAAAATTGTATTGTACTCTTGCGTTAATATGTTAATAAAAAAATTTCTGCCTTTAAAAAAAAAAATCAAAATACCTTTTTACCCCTAATATGTGTATAGTGGTAATAATTAAATATTTATTCCAAATCTACACTACTAAATATTATAATATTATTTACCATCAAAAAAGTAATTGTGCATAAATATACTAATTAAACTCTAAGTCATCTCTTGTTCATACTTCTCTTTATATTATATGTTAGCTGAAAAGTCGGCTTATTTTTGTTGTTTTAAGAACATATATTAACTTGCTTTTTATTCATTTACTTAGATAAACAAACATGAGCATATCTATTGTTTGTTCGTGAGCGTTTGTTGAAGTTCATTGTTGATTAGTAATTATATACAATACAATATATACAAATTATATAAGTTTTAAACACACAAAAAAAAAATACATTAAGCTTATAAAGAGACATAAATCTATAGTTCATTTGTGTTTATAAAGTTCATGAGTAAACATTTCTTATAATAAATAAAATAAACACAAATATATGTTCGTGTATCTGCTTACATATGTTTATTTATTCAACCTACATATATTAGGGGATTGATTTTATTTTATTTTAAAAAAAAACTTTATTGGAATTGATAAATATGAGAGTTTCACTATTTACATTGGTTATATCGAATATTATGACACTTAAAAAATATATTCGATGACTATAAGTTTTTAGGATGTGCGTATATGATATTATCCTTTTTAATTGGATAACTGTGTGTGATTTTAGACATTAAGATATGCATATTTAATATTATCATTGTTAAATGAATAAATATGTGATTTTAAATATTAATAAGGACATATATAATAATTTTTTTTATATTTTTGATTATTTTTAACGGCAATATCGACATCGAATGCTCTCATTTGACACTCATACATGCGTTAAGAGGAAACCCAATTTGCGACGATGTTGGCAGTACCATCGAAGGTTTGAAAAAACCCAGATCGACATTGAATGCTCTCATTTGTCATCCATACATGCGTTAAGAGAAAGTCCAATTCGCGACGATGTTAGCAGTACCATCAAAGGTTGGGAAAACCCCCCAGAGAGGAAACACAATTTGCGACGATGTTGGCAGTACCATCTTGGGAAAACTCCCATAGACCTCCCCAAAATCGTATTGATGTTGATAGTATCATTAAAGGTTGAAAACTCCCTGTTTGTGGTGAGAATCGAACTTGGGTTAGCAGTACTTCATGTTGGATGTAGTGACCCGAACTTTTCCATGTTTATATATATTAAATAAAATTGTTATTTACATGATTAAGTATTTCCAACATGTTAAGCAATCAAACTTGTGAAGACTTGATTAATTGAAATAGGTTTCATATAGATAATTGACCACCCAAGTTGACCGGTGATTCACGAACGTTAAAACTTGTAAAAACTATATGATGACATATATATGGTTATATATATAGTTAACATGATATTATGATAAGTAAACATATCATTAAGTATATTAACAATGAACTACATATGTAAAAACAAGACTACTAACTTAATGATTTTGAAACGAGACATATATGTAACGATTATCGTTGTAACGATATTTAATGTATATATATATATCATATTAAGAGATATTCGTACATCATAATATCATGATAATATAATAATTTAAAATCTCTTTTGAAATTATAAACATTGGGTTAACAATATTTAACAAGATTGTTAACCTAAAGGTTTCAAAACAACACTTACATGTAACGACTAACGATGACTTAACGACTCAGTTAAAATGTATATACATGTAGTGTTTTAATATGTATTAATACACTTTTGAAAGACTTCAAGACACTTATAAAAATACTTCTACTTAACAAAAATGCTTACAATTACATCATCGTTCAGTTTCATCAACAATTCTACTCGTATGCACCCGTATTCGTACTCGTACAATACACAGCTTTTAGATGTATGTACTATTGGTATATACACTCCAATGATCAGCTATTAGCAGCCCATGTGAGTTACCTAACATATGTGGGAACCATCATTTGGCAACTAGCATGAAATATCTCATAAAATTACAAAAATATGAGTAATCATTCATGACTTATTTACATGAAAACAAAATTACATATCCTTTATATCTAATCCATACACCAACGACCAAAAACACCTATAAACACTTTCATTCTTCAATTTTCTTCATCTAAATGATCTCTCTCAAGTTCTATCTTCAAGTTCTAAGTGTTCTTCATAAATTCCAAAAGTTCTAGTTTCATAAAATCAAGAATACTTCCAAGATTGCAAGTTTACTTCCAAGTTTTCTAAATCCATTCCAAGTAATCATCCAAGATCAAGAAACCTTTGTTACTTACAGTAGGTTATCTTTCTAATACAAGGTAATAATCATATTCAAACTTTAATTCAATTTCTATAACTATAACAATCTTATTTCGAGTGGAAATCTTACTTGAAATTGTTTTCGTGTCATGATTCTGCTTCAAGAACTTTCAAGCCATCCAAGGATCCTTTGAAGATAGATCCATTTTTCTTATTTCCAGTAGGTTTATCCAAGGAACTTGAGGTAGTAATGATGTTCATAACATCATTCGATTCATACATAAAAAGCTGTCTTATTCAACGTTATAAACTTGTAATCACTAGAACATAATTTAGTTAATTCTAAACTTGTTCGCAAATAAAGTTAATCCTTCTAACTAGACTTTTAAAATCAACTAAACACATGTTCTATATCTATATGATATGCTAACTTAATGATTTAAAACCCGGAAACACGATAAACACCATAAAACTGGATATACGCCGTCGTAGTAAAACCGGGGGCTGTTTTGGTTGGGATAATTAAAAGCTAAGAAGAACTTTGATTTAAAAGATATACTTCTGGAAAAATGATTTTTCTTATGAACATGAAACGATATCCAAAAATTATGGTTAAACTCAAAGTGAAAGTATATTTTTCAAAATGGTCATCAAGATGTCGTTCTTTCGATGGAAATGACTACCTCTTTCAAAAATGACTTGTAACTTGTATTTTCGACTATAAACTTATACTTTTTCTGTTTAGATTCATAAAGTTAAGTTCAATACGAAACCGTGGCCACTGGAATCACTCAAAACGGATTAGAAACGAAGAAATGGCGAGTAAAACAAGATTGATAAAAACTACTCATTTTACCTACGTGAAAGTTAGTAATAAATCTATTCCAACCATAACCTAATCAACTTATATTTTATATTATGTAATCTTGAGATACCATAGACACGTATACAATGTTTCGACCTATCATGTCGACCCATCTATATATATATTGCGGAACAACCATAGACACTCTATATGTGAATGTTGGAGTTAGCTATACAGGGTTGAGGTTGATTCCAAAATATATATATAGTTTGAGTTGTGATCAATACTGAGATACGTATACACTGGGTCGTGGATTGATTCAAGATAATATTTATCGATTTATTTCTGTACATCTAACTGTGGACAACTAGTTGTAGGTTACTAACGAGGACAGCTGACTTAATAAACTTAAAACATCAAAATGTATTAAAAGTTTTGTAAATATATTTTGAACATACTTTGATATATATGTATATATTGTTATAGGTTTGTGATTCAACCAGTGGCCAAGTCTTACTTCCCGACGAAGTAAAAATCTGTAAAAGTGAGTTATAGTCTCACTTTTAAAATCTAATATTTTTGGAATGAGAATACATGTAGGTTTTATAAATGATTTACAAAATAGACACAAGTACGTGAAACTACATTCTATGGTTGAATTATCGAAATCGAATATGCCCCTTTTTATTAAGTCTGGTAATCTAAGAATTAGGGAACAGACACCCTAATTGACGCAAATCCTAAAGATAGATCTATTGGGCCTAACAAACCCCATCCAAAGTACCGGATGCTTTAGTACTTCAAAATTTATATCATATCCGAAGGGTGTCCCGGAATGATGGGGATATTCTTATATATGCATCTTGTTAATGTCGGTTACCAGGTGTTCACCATATGAATGATTTTTATCTCTATGTATGGGATGTGTATTGAAATATGAAATCTTGTGGTCTATTGTTACGATTTGATATATATAGGTTAAACCTATAACTCACCAACATTTTTGTTGACGTTTAAAGCATGTTTATTCTCAGGTGAATACTAAGAGCTTTCGCTGTTGCATACTAAAATAAGGACAAGATTTGGAGTCCATGTTTGTATGATATTGTGTAAAAACTGGATTCAAGAAACTGATTTCGATGTAACATATTTGTATTGTAAACCATTATGTAATGATCGTGTGTAAACAGGATATTTTAGATTATCATTATTTGATAATCTACGTAAAGCTTTTTAAACCTTTATTTATGAAATAAAGGTTATGGTTTGTTTTAAAAATGAATGCAGTCTTTGAAAAATGTCTCATATAGAGGTCAAAACCTCGCAATGAAATCAATTAATATGGAACGTTTTTAATCAATAAGAACGGGACATTTCAGTTGGTATCAGAGCGTTGGTCTTAGAGAACCAGAATTTTGCATTAGTGTGTCTTATCGAGTTTGTTAGGATGCATTAGTGAGTCTGGACTTCGAGCGTGTTTACTTGAAAAAAAAAAGATTGCTTAACAAATTTTGTTGGAAACTATATATTTTTAACATGTGAATATTATGTGATATATTAATCTCTTAACGTGTTTGATATTATGTGATAGATGTCTACCTCTAGAACTAGTCCCATTGACTCACCTAATAATAATGAAGAGTCAAATGTAAATTGGAATGATTCGTGGACTGATTCACAAGTTCTCGAAGAGGAACCGGAAGAAGAGTCGGAACCGGAAGAAGAATCGGAACCGGAAGAAGAATCGGAACCGGAAGAAGAACCAGTGGGGGAAATAATAAAACGGTTAAGTAGAAGAAAATCCTCAACCAACCGACCAAAGTTAATTATGGGAGGATTACCAATTCTCCGATGAATCGGATCCCGACGAGGATTCCGATGATGTTATAGAAATTACCTCAACTGAATTTAAAAAGGCAAAAGAGAACAATAAGGGAAAGGGCATAAAAATAGAGAAATTTGATTCCAAACCCGATGAACTTTATATGTATCATCAACATCCGTATTTCTTAAGTTGTGACAATAACCCGGGAACCTCTAAACCACCAGGTTTTTCTAAACCAATGTGGAAAACGACGGCTCGTATTAGGGGAAAATCATATATCCCTAGAAACTTGGCAAAACGAACCAAAACCGAAGAAGAAGAAACGAGCGAGTCGGAATAAGATAGTTGTATTCGTGTGGTGTAATATATGTAATATAGTGTGCTTATGCTTTATGATATATGTAAAAATTGCTTGTATTAATAAGTATTTTTTTATGAATCTAACTCTTGTCTATTTTACAGTATAAAAATACAAAATGGATAGACAACCCAATATTTTAAGAGACCTACCCGGAGACATGATTGATGAAATCTTGTCTAGAGTCGGTCAGAATTCCTCGGCACAACTATTTAAGGCGAGATCAGTTTGTAAGAAATTCGAAGAATGTTCCAAGAATGCCTTAATTTATAAAAGGCTTTCGTTCGAAAGATGGGGGATATCACATTGGGAAATCCATAAGTTACGATGTGTTTACTTTGACGCATATATTGCGGGGAACACAAATGCTATTTTACGCAACGGGTTAAGAAATTATTTTGACTCAATATATCCGAATATAGGACTTCGTGATTAAGAAAAAGCGGCTAACATGCAACATAAAGAAGCATGTTATGCTTACGGGTTAGTAATGTTCGCTTCTCACCAAAGTGAGAACAAGAACATCGGGCTACAACTATTAAACAAAACGTTCCCACAAGTGACGGAGTCGGTAATTGGGGTAAGAAATGAGGTTTTTAGGTTATTACGAGACTGTTGGTCATTACGTAACCTTCATCCTTTTGACGACGTTACAACACATTGTCTTACTATCGGTCACAACAGTTATGTTCCACAAAACCAAGGATGGGAAGTGGTATTAGTAAAACCAGAATGCATGACTTGTTTCTGGACGTATGAATTACGTGTCTTTATTGCCTTTGCTGAACGCCTTATTTATTAACTAGAATTATCTTCGCAACTAGTTTGTATCAAAGTTTTATGTGCTATATTTCATGCTATATGTAAAAAAAAGCGGTATTGTAAGTTTGCAAGTTATTGTATAAAGGTTTGAATATGATATTTTTTTTTTTTGTGATTAGTTTTTCATATAGAATCGTAGTAGTTGAAATGGTATGTTAGCTACTAAGTATGAACTTAACGGGTAGGTACTACCCGAATTAAAGAGTATAAAACGCTAATATGAAGAAAGAGCTTTTATAAATAAGTTCATATTACGCTACGAAATACTATTGACTACTCTTGATATTCTATATGATTAACTCGTTTCATTTGACTATTTTGAAGGAAATGGCACCGACTACTCGACACACCTTGAATATGAGCGAAGAGGAATTTCGTGCATTTCTTGCTTCAAACATAGCCGCAGTACAGGCTGCGCTACATACCAACAATAACCTTGGATCTAGCAGTACAGGAAATCGTGTAGGATGCACCTACAAAGAATTCACTGCCTGCAAACCTTTGGAATTTGATGGAACCGAAGGACCAATCGGATTGAAACGGTGGACCGAGAAGGTCGGATCGGTGTTTGCCATAAGTAAGTGTACTGAAGAGGACAAAGTGAAGTACGCTACGCATACCTTCACAGGTTCTACGTTAGCATGGTGGAATACCTATCAAGAGCAAGTGGGACAAGATGATGCTTACGCACTACCGTGGTCAGCATTCAAGCACTTGATGAACGAGAAGTACCGTCCCAGAACCGAGGTCAATAAGCTCAAGACAGAACTTAGAGGGTTACGAACCCAAGGATTTGATATTACCACGTACGAAAGACGATTCACAGAATTATGCCTATTGTGTCCGGGAGCGTTCGAAGATGAGGAAGAGAAGATCGACGCGTTTGTAAAAGGATTACCGGAAAGAATCCAAGAAGATATAAGTTCACACGAGCCCGCCTCCATACAACAGGCATGTAGAATGGCTCACAAACTAGTGAACCAGATTGAAGAAAGAATTAAAGAACAGACTACTGAAGAGGCCAATGTGAAGCAAGTCAAAAGAAAGTGGGAGGAAAACGGTGATAAGAATCACCAATACAACAACAACAGCAATTACAACAATAATCGCAACAACTATCCCAACAATCGCAACATCAATCGCAACTACAACAAACGGCCCAACAACAACAACAACAACAACAACAGTAACTACAACAATCATCCCAACAACAATAATAACCGCAACAACAACAATCAGAAGAAGCTATTCCAAAGGTGTGAAAAGTATCACTCGGGGTTCTGCACCAAATTTTGCAACAAGTGTAAAAGAAATGGTCATAGCGCGGCGAAGTGTGAGGTCTACGGACCAGGGGTTAACAGAACGAAAGGAACAAATTGTGTCGGAACGAGTAATGGCGGAGCAAGTAGTGTCGGAGCAAGTTATGCCAATGTAGTTTGTTATAAATGTGGAAAATAGGGCCACATTATTAGAAATTGCCCGAACCAGGAGAACACGAATGGACAAGGCCGCGGAAGAGTTTTCAATATTAATGCGGCAGAGGCACAGGAAGACCCGGAGCTTGTTACGGGTACGTTTCTTATTGACAATAAATCTGCTTACGTTTTATTTGATTCGGGTGCGGATAGAAGCTATATGAGTAGAGATTTTTGTGCTAAATTAAGTTGTCCATTGATGCCTTTGGATAGTAAATTTTTACTCGAATTAGCAAATGGTAAATTAATTTCAGCAGATAATATATGTCGGAATCGAGAAATTAAACTGGTTAGCGAAACATTTAAGATTGACTTGATACCAGTAGAGTTAGGGAGTTTTGATGTGATAATCGGTATAGACTGGTTGAAAGAAGTGAAAGCAGAGATCGTTTGTTACAAAAATGCAATTCGCATTATACGAGAAAAAGGAAAACCCTTAATGGTGTACGGAGAAAAGGGCAACACGAAGCTACATCTTATTAGTAATTTGAAGGCACAAAAACTAATAAGAAAAGGTTGCTATGCTGTTCTAGCACACGTCGAGAAAGTACAAACTGAAGAAAAGAGCATCAATGATGTTCCCGTCGCAAAATAATTTCCCGATGTATTTCCGAAAGAATTACCGGGATTACCCCCACATCGATCCGTTGAATTTCAAATAGATCTTGTACCAGGAGCTGCACCAATAGCTCGTGCTCCTTACAGACTCGCACCCAGTGAGATGAAAGAACTGCAAAGCCAATTACAAGAACTTTTAGAACGTGGTTTCATTCGACCAAGCACATCACCGTGGGGAGCTCCTGTTTTGTTTGTCAAGAAGAAAGATGGTACATTCAGGTTGTGTATCGACTACCGAGAGTTGAACAAACTTACCATCAAGAACCGCTACCCACTACCGAGAATCGATGACTTATTTGATCAACTACAAGGCTCGTCTGTTTATTCAAAGATTGACTTACGTTCCGGGTATCATCAAATGCGGGTGAAAGAAGATGATATTCCAAAGACTGCTTTTAGGACGCGTTATGGTCATTACGAGTTTATGGTTATGCCGTTTGGATTGACTAACACACCAGCTGTGTTCATGGACCTTATGAACCGAGTGTGTGGACCATACCTTGACAAGTTTGTCATTATTTTCATTGATGACATACTTATTTACTCAAAGAATGACCAAGAACACGGTGAACATTTGAGAAAGGTGTTAGAAGTATTGAGGAAGGAAGAATTGTACGCTAAGTTTTCAAAGTGTGCATTTTGGTTGGAAGAAGTTCAATTCCTCGGTCACATAGTGAACAAAGAAGGTATTAAGGTGGATCCGGCAAAGATAGAAACTGTTGAAAAGTGGAAAACCCCGAAAACTCCGAAACACATACGCCAGTTTTTAGGACTAGCTGGTTACTACAGAAGGTTCATCCAAGACTTTTCCAGAATAGCAAAACCCTTGACTGCATTAACGCATAAAGGGAAGAAATTTGAATGGAAGGATGAACAAGAGAAAGCGTTCCAGTTATTGAAGAAAAATCTAACTACGGCACCTATATTGTCATTGCCTGAAGGGAATGATGATTTTGTGATTTATTATGACGCATCAAAGCAAGGTCTCGGTTGTGTATTAATGCAACGAACAAAGGTGATTGCTTATGCGTCTAGACAATTGAGGATTCACAAACAAAATTATATGACGCATGATTTGGAATTAGGCGCGGTTGTTTTTGCATTAAAGACTTGGAGTCACTACTTATATGGGGTCAAAAGTATTATATATACCGACCACAAAAGTCTTCAACACATATTTACTCAGAAACAACTGAATATGAGGCAGCGTAGGTGGATTGAATTGTTGAATGATTATGACTTTGAGATTCGTTACCACCCGGGGAAGGCAAATGTGGTAGCCGACGCCTTGAGTAGGAAGGACAGAGAACCCATTCGAGTAAAATCTATGAATATAATGATTCACAATAATCTTACTACTCAAATAAAGGAGGCGCAACAAGGAGTTTTAAAAGAGGAAAATTTAAAGGATGAAATACCCAAAGGATCGGAGAAGCATCTTAATATTCGGGAAGACGGAACCCGGTATAGGGCTGAAAGGATTTGGGTACCAAAATTTGGAGATATGAGAGAAATGGTACTTAGAGAAGCTCATAAAACCAGATACTCAATACATCCTGGAACGGGGAAGATGTACAAGGATCTCAAGAAACATTTTTGGTGGTTGGGTATGAAAGCCGATGTTGCTAAATACGTAGGAGAATGTTTGACGTGTTCTAAGGTCAAAGCTGAGCATCAGAAACCATCAGGTCTACTTCAACAATCCGAAATCCCGGAATGGAAATGGGAAAACATTACCATGGATTTCATCACTAAATTGCCAAGGACTGCAAGTGGTTTTGATACTATTTGGGTAATAGTTGATCGTCTCACTAAATCAGCATACTTCCTGCCAATAAGAGAAGATGATAAGATGGAGAAGTTAGCACGACTGTATTTGAAGGAAGTCGTCTCCAGACATGGAATACCAATCTCTATTATCTCTGATAGGGATGGCAGATTTATTTCAAGATTCTGGCAGACATTACAGCAAGCATTAGGAACTCGTCTAGACATGAGTACTGCCTATCATCCACAAACTGATGGGCAGAGCGAAAGGACAATACAAACACTTGAAGACATGCTACGAGCATGTGTTATTGATTTCGGAAACAGTTGGGATTGACATCTACCGTTAGCAGAATTTTCCTACAACAACAGCTATCATTCAAGCATTGAGATGGCGCCGTTTGAAGCACTTTATGGTAAAAAGTGCAGGTCTCTGATTTGTTGGAGTGAAGTGGGGGATAGACAGATTACGGGTCCGGAGATTATACAAGAAACTACCGAGAAGATCATCCAAATTCAACAACGGTTGAAAACCGCCCAAAGTCGACAAAAGAGCTACGCTGACATTAAAAGAAAAGATATAGAATTTGAAATTGGAGAGATGGTCATGCTTAAAGTTGCACCTTGGAAAGGCGTTGTTCGATTTGGTAAACGGGGAAAATTAAATCCAAGGTATATTGGACCATTCAAGATTATTGATCGTGTCGGACCAGTAGCTTACCGACTTGAGTTACCTCAACAACTCGCGGCGGTACATAACACTTTCCACGTCTCGAATTTGAAGAAATGTTTTGCTAAAGAAGATCTCACTATTCCGTTAGATGAAATTCAAATCAACGAAAAACTTCAATTCATCGAAGAACCCGTCGAAATAATGGATCATGAGGTTAAAAGACTTAAGCAAAACAAGATACCAATTGTTAAGGTTCGATGGAATGGTCGTAGAGGACCCGAGTTCACCTGGGAGCGTGAAGATCAGATGAAGAAGAAATACCCGCATCTATTTCCAGAAGATTCGTCAACACCTTCAACAGCTTAAAATTTCGGGACGAAATTTATTTAACGGGTAGGTACTGTAGTGACCGAACTTTTCCATGTTTATATATATTAAATGAAATTTTTATTTACATGATTAAGTGTTTCCAACATGTTAAGCAATCAAACTTGTGAAGACTTGATTAATTGAAATAGGTTTCATATAGACAATTGACCACGCAAGTTGACCGGTGATTCACGAACGTTAAAACTTGTAAAAACTATATGATGACATATATATGGTTATATATATAGTTAACATGATATTATGATAAGTAAACATATCATTAAGTATATTAACAATGAACTACATATGTAAAAACAAGACTACTAACTTAATGATTTTGAAACGAGACATATATGTAACGATTATCGTTGTAACGATATTTAATGTATATATATATATCATATTAAGAGATATTCGTACATCATAATATCATGATAATATAATAATTTAAAATCTCTTTTGAAATTATAAACATTGGGTTAACAATATTTAACAAGATCGTTAACCTAAAGGTTTCAAAACAACACTTACATGTAACGACTAACGATGACTTAACGACTCAGTTAAAATGTATATACATGTAGTGTTTTAATATGTATTAATACACTTTTGAAAGACTTCAAGACACTTATAAAAATACTTCTACTTAACAAAAATGCTTACAATTATATCATCGTTCAGTTTCATCAACAATTCTACTCGTATGCACCCGTATTCGTACTCGTACAATACACAGCTTTTAGATGTATGTACTATTGGTATATACACTCCAATGATAAGCTATTAGCAGCCCATGTGAGTTACCTAACATATGTGGGAACCATCATTTGGCAACTAGCATGAAATATCTCATAAAATTACAAAAATATGAGTAATCATTCATGACTTATTTACATGAAAACAAAATTACATATCCTTTATATCTAATCCATACACCAACGACCAAAAACACCTATAAACACTTTCATTCTTCAATTTTCTTCATCTAAATGATCTCTCTCAAGTTCTATCTTCAAGTTCTAAGTGTTCTTCATAAATTCCAAAAGTTCTAGTTTCATAAAATCAAGAATACTTCCAAGATTGCAAGTTTACTTCCAAGTTTTCTAAATCCATTCCAAGTAATCATCCAAGATCAAGAAACCTTTGTTACTTACAGTAGGTTATCTTTCTAATACAAGGTAATAATCATATTCAAACTTTAATTCAATTTCTATAACTATAACAATCTTATTTCGAGTGGAAATCTTACTTGAAATTGTTTTCGTGTCATGATTCTGCTTCAAGAACTTTCAAGCCATCCAAGGATCCTTTGAAGCTAGATCCATTTTTAACATTTCCAGTAGGTTTATCCAAGGAACTTGAGGTAGTAATGATGTTCATAACATCATTCGATTCAAACATAAAAAGCTGTCTTATTCAACGTTATAAACTTGTAATCACTAGAACATAGTTTAGTTAATTCTAAACTTGTTCGCAAATAAAGTTAATCCTTCTAACTAGACTTTTAAAATCAACTAAACACATGTTATATATCTATATGATATGCTAACTTAATGATTTAAAACCCGAAAACACGATAAACACCATAAAACTGGATATACGCCGTCGTAGTAAAACCGGGGGCTGTTTTGGTTGGGATAATTAAAAGCTAAGAAGAACTTTGATTTAAAAGCTATACTTCTGGAAAAATGATTTTTCTTATGAACATGAAACTATATCCAAAAATCATGGTTAAACTCAAAGTGAAAGTATGTTTTTCAAAATGGTCATCAAGATGTCGTTCTTTCGACGGAAATGACTACCTCTTTCAAAAACGACTTGTAACTTGTATTTTTGACTATAAACTTATACTTTTTCTATTTAGATTCATAAATTTAAGTTCAATACGAAACCGTGGCCACTGGAATCACTCAAAACGGATTAGAAACGAAGAAATGGCGAGTAAAACAAGATTGATAAAAACTACTCATTTTACCTACGTGAAAGTTAGTAATAAATCTATTCCAACCATAACCTAATCAACTTATATTGTATATTATGTAATCTTGAGATACCATAGACACGTATACAATGTTTCGACCTATCATGTCGACCCATCTATATATATATTGCGGAACAACCATAGACACTCTATATGTGAATGTTGGAGTTAGCTATACAGGGTTGAGGTTGATTCCAAAATATATATATATAGTTTGAGTTGTGATCAATACTGAGATACGTATACACTGGGTCGTGGATTGATTCAAGATAATATTTATCGATTTATTTCTGTACATCTAACTGTGGACAACTAGTTGTAGGTTACTAACGAGGACATATGACTTAATAAACTTAAAACATCAAAATGTATTAAAAGTTTTGTAAATATATTTTGAACATACTTTGATATATATGTATATATTGTTATAGGTTTGTGAATCAACCAGTGGCCAAGTCTTACTTCCCGACGAAGTAAAAATCTGTGAAAGTGAGTTATAGTCCCACTTTTAAAATCTAATATTTTTGGGATGAGAATACATGCAGGTTTTATAAATGATTTACAAAATAGACACAAGTACGTGAAACTACATTCTATGGTTGAATTATCGAAATCGAATATGCCCCTTTTTATTAAGTCTGGTAATCTAAGAATTAGGGAACAGACACCCTAATTGACGCGAATCCTAAAGATAGATCTATTGGGCCTAACAACCCCCATCCAAAGTACCGGATGCTTTAGTACTTCGAAATTTATATCATATCCGAAGGGTGTCCCAGAATGATGGGGATATTCTTATATATGCATCTTGTTAATGTCGGTTACCAGGTGTTCACCATATGAATGATTTTTATCTCTATGTATGGGATGTGTATTGAAATATGAAATCTTGTGGTCTATTGTTACGATTTGATATATATAGGTTAAACCTATAACTCACCAACATTTTTGTTGACGTTTAAAGCATGTTTATTCTCAGGTGAATACTAAGAGCTTCCGCTGTTGCATACTAAAATAAGGACAAGATTTGGAGTCCATGTTTGTATGATATTGTGTAAAAACTGGATTCAAGAAACTGATTTCGATGTAACATATTGTATTGTAAACCATTATGTAATGGTTGTGTGTAAACAGGATATTTTAGATTATCATTATTTGATAATCTACGTAAAGCTTTTTAAACCTTTATTTATGAAATAAAGGTTATGGTTTGTTTTAAAAATGAATGCAGTCTTTGAAAAACGTCTCATATAGAGGTCAAAACCTCGCAACGAAATCAATTAATATGGAACGTTTTTAATCAATAAGAACGGGACATTTCATTGGATCTCACCCCATACTACCAAGCCAAGTTTAGGTGGTTTTCTGATTTAGACAGCAAAATGAAAAAGAGGTAAATTATGACCTTATGGGTGATACGAGTAATATGCATAAAAGTTTGAATTATATGAATTTGCGACGGTTCTTTTAAAAGAATTGATACTATAATTCCTAACCATTTATATAATTTTGTTTAGACTATGGGCTTATGTTTATTTTAATCATGATGATGATATCATTTTAAATATTAAGTACGAGTAATATTTAAAACTAGCTACGGACCGAACCGCGCATTGCTGTGGTTACGTATTGTGTGTTTTTGGTTTTGCAGTTCGAAATGTGTTCTTTTTGGTGGCCGTATTGTTTCCCTGTAGTTCCTTGATGGCGTCGGGAATTTGAAATGGGTCACCGTTTTGAGACCAACTTTTTGCATTAAGCTTCCACGATGGTGTCAACTGCAGGCAAGAAAAAAGTGAAGGATGTTGTTGCTAAAGTGTCTATAATGGGTGCCATGAAGTTATAAATGCATTTCGTTTGTTAGTTATTGTTGATCTAATTGTTATGAGTGGTGAATTGTAAGTATATATTACCCGAAGTTGTGTTTTGGTTGAGAGCCGTGATCTCGACATTTTAATGTTGTAGGGTTGCCAATGAGTCTTATGTTGAACTCGGGGCATGTATATGTTCTCATTCTCTTCGATGTTTTGTGATATCTAACGGTCACTTTCCATTTTTGGGGCGATTTGCTCCAAAAATATCGTTTCTTGTGCTGCTGAGATCTGTGTATTGAGTTAAAGTAATGTTTCAGAGACACTTTGGTAGTTAATATGAAGAGTGCATTTTTTTTATCTATTAAAAGATAAGCAGTACCAAAATACATACCATTAACAATATTGATAGTACATTCGCTAGAAGATGAAGATACTACACTATTATCATCAGCTGCAGTTAGTTGTCGGGCCTCATGTTCAACACTTGAATCACCAGCTACTGTCTCGGCATTAAACTAGAACGTTATGAAACCCATTGTTTCACCTGGCTGCATTTCCTATAAATAAAGATATATCATACAGCTGAAGAAGCAAACAAAATAAATTAGAATAAAAAAATACTATCAACATTATCTAAAGTACGTACATCCGAAGATGCAGCAAGTATATTTATGATCATTAGGCACAAACTGATCTTCAACAATAGTAACATTAGTCATTGTCTCTACATTAAAGCATAGGAGAACGAAATCAATTTCTTCACCTACTTGTGACACCTTAAAAGCAAGATATAGATAGTAAGGAAATAAATTATACAGTTAATGTGCGCAGGTAATTCAAAGCGTTCATAGAAATGCTACCAACATCTAAATACAATAATACAACACATAAATGTGACAACAACCGATAATCCGAAACTGGCAACAGAAAGAGGATATAAAATCAATACATTTAACTAATGTTCATTGCTACATCTATTCCAATTGCCATGTGTGAAGATTATGGTGTCTTTCTAAAGATTAGAGTAAGAAAAATCATCTATAGTAATTACCAAGCAGAAGAGCGATTAGTTATGAACCTGCGTAAACAATAGCATGCAAACACAATTCAGATTTTAAGACTATATACAAAATAAGGAAACATAAGCAAATTTAATTACAATAAGAAAAAGCACCTATACTAATTACCAAACAGAAGAGCGATTAGCTACGAACCTACGTGAACAATAAGATGCAACTACAACTCAGAATCTACACCAGAGAAAGAAAATTTTCAGATACAATCAATCATACAAAACATAAACAAAATTAAACAATGCAATCATTGATAATCTCCACACGCCACCGCCCATCAATTCAAAAACACCAACGACATACAAATTTCGAAAGCAGTAAATAGTAAAGAAGAGTAACGACAAAGATTAACTACGATTGCAAAAGAAACTGGACAAAACTACTTTTTAATTAAGAAAAAACAAATATTGATTCCAAAAATAAAAGAGGACTCGACGCGTGTAAAAATACCACCACGTGGAATGCACTTGCAGTTACAAATTATAAAATTAACTTAGAGCAATAAGGTAGTGCCGAAAGACTTCAGTTTTGCAGATGATTTGATGAAGATGTCATCAATCATCAATTCTGAAGAATTGGAATGTATGTGTGCTCCCTTCAATAAACCTTATTGCTGGCAGTAGCTCCCGTGCGTTGTCGTATCCCATTTCGTTGACCAAGATGGAGAAACTTCGATTTACTAAATTATCTGCAGCTGGCAACAAAAATGTGAAGTATGATTTGTATGATTCGTGGATAGTTGCTGCTCTGAAACAGAAGCTTTAAAGATATACATAAAGCTATTGGGGCAAAAAATACTCTAGGGAAACCTGAAGTGAATTTACTAACTCAGGAACAATGACCATAACTAAGTAATCCCTCAATCTATCACATAAAATTGACACTATAACCATAAAAATTAGTTTGACATTTGAAGATAAGATTTTTCAACTTTCAAAAATGTACATTTTACTGATCTTCAATTATCATTATTTTATCAGTTGTTTGCAGTTTATCATCATTTAGCTATGTTTGTATTTCGTAGATTCAGATCTTATATAACAGTGATGTCTAATTTTAAAATTTTGTAGCTATTGATAGTTACCATTGTCTATTTGGTTGAAAAATGAGATTCTAACTAATTTTGTATGCTACTTAGTATTAAGTGTCATAGATGGTAAAAAGTAACAATTAGGGGACATGTAACATAGTAATGATAGTAGGTAGAATATCATGGTATATTATTTAAACTATCAAGTCCATGGAATTTAACTTTAACTATTTAAGAAGGTCTTTGTGTTGTATGATCTTTACCCGAGGTTGGTTCGCGAATGACGGTCTACGCATTGCAATTCAGCGCAATTCGTAACAGACAACCTCACACATTGAAGAACTACGTAACTTATTTTTTGTTGGAACAAATATCTATTAGCCATTTGTGTCGACGACAAAACAACATGTATAACATAGCGAATGCTTCTTTTAAATAACAACAGCCACTAAACTGATATTTTTTTTTCTTCAATCACGCATACTAATGCCAAAAGTTTCAGTAAGTTTAGGATAAACATGTTGTCAGTAATCTATATATTAAAAAGGAAACAACAATAACCATAACCACGTGTCATCAAAAAAATCACAAAACAATACATATTGCAAAGTGTCGATAACTACAACAAAAACATGTAAAAAGTCACCAGAATAAAATACTCAGCAGGATGAGCGGATTAACTAATGATCCGTAAGTTTGAAGCAAATTCATCTAAAGCAAGCTTAACTAATGATCTGAATCAAATTCAACTAAAGCAAGCTTAACTAATGATTTGTATACATATACTAAATATGTTAAACAAATTATAAAAAGAAGTAAGAAAAGATTAACTAACAAATGCAGGTGAACTGAAATGCCTTGTTATCTCAATATAGAGCATAGAAATGCCCATTTGTACACACACCATAAACCATAAGTAACTCACGCAACTTGGTATATCTTAAAGAAGTCGTGTCTACAAAAATCAAAGTTGAAGGCGTTACTTGATAACCTGCGGCAAAACAAAAAACATAACCACATAAGCCTTTGAAACGACCCTCACATCAAAATCACATGTAAAATAAGAAAATCCTACTATTGATATAAACACAATGAATTTCAAGAAAACTCAAATTAAACATAAATAAGCTAGAAAATTACATGATAGCTTATGACGAAGTAGAATTGATTAATTGTAACTTTTTGGTATGCTTGCAATTAGAAGTGAAAGAATGAGTGGTTTGTGGTAACGTGATTCCATCAACGTCGGCCATAGGATGGTTGTAATTCATGTTCCTAAACCTATATTTATTCATATCTTTTGTAAATTATGTTTCAATGCCAAATTAATCGTCACTAAATTCACAAAATTAAACATCTCATCAGATTAACCATAATCACGACCATCACATTTACTTTTGATTGTAATATGCAAGTAAGTAAGTGAATGAAGGATTTTTTTTTTAATGAAAATTGAGGTGGTTAATCAATTTTGGACCAGATTTGGTAATCAATTTGGGAGCGGATTCGATGTATTGTGTGAGTATTTTTTTTAATTTAAGGTTAACAAAAAGAGCGTGGGATGGAGCTGGTGTACGGGAGGTTATGGAAGAATTAGGTTAGGTGAAACAGTATAACAGTGAAGTTAAGATGGTGTAGCCAGTAGGATTAAAGAAAAATTACGTGATTTAGTATATTGTATAATGTCTTTTTTATTAAACTATACATGTCAAGACTTGAAAATTATAAAACGCGTTAGTCTTACAAATAGCCTTTCTTTACAACCTTATAATTGTTATAATCATAAAAAGCCAAAAACGGATGTTTGACAATTTATATCTCCATCCACAATAATTCAACTTTATGAGACAAATTTACAATTCATATCTCGTGATTGATTCTATACAGTTGTTATTCTTATGTATAAATAGATGATGAATGTAAGAAAGAACACACACCAATTTCTTACAAGAATAAGAAATATATATTGCTATTTCTCTCTACTATTAATTCTTCATACTACAAAGAATTTATCAAAGCTGAGGCCAAAGGTAGTTAAAAACTATTAACTCTTAACACGTTATCAGCACGATTATCTCAACATTTATAATATGGTTGACTCTGCCACCTGAATAATATATGATCGGTTATACCGCCTAAATAATATATGGTCGACACTGTCGCCTAATTTTCATTTATGTTTACTAACATTTATTTCTGTTACTAACATTTACATTTATGTTATCTAACATTTATTTATAGTACCTAATTTTCATTTATGTTTACTAACATTTAAATCTGTATACTAACATTTACATTTATGTTATCTAACATTTATTTATAGTACCTAATTTTCATTTATGTTTACTAACATTTATTTCTGTATACTAACATTTACATTTATGTTATCTAACATTTATTTATAGTACCTAATTTTCATTTATGTTTACTAACATTTATTTCTGTATACTAATATTTATATTTATATTATCTAACATTTATTTATAGTTACTTACATTTATTTATTGCACACTAATGTTTATTCTTAAAACTATTAGTTACGCATAATATTTTAATTTTTATTAGTCATTATCTTAATCTTCGTATTAATACTAAATGTATTTATAGTAAATATATTTATACTAATTAAATTCTTTTATTAAAATTATTTTAATACAAAGACAACATAAAGGTCGTTAACATTAATTAACGACGTTACAACGGTCATATATACATAACGGTTGTTAACATCGATTGATGACGTTACAACGACTATATTTTCCAAATATAAATTAAACATCCCCGTTTTCACATTTTCACAAATCAATCTTCATTTTCTCAAATTACTAATCTCAAAAGTTTTTTAAAAGATGATTAACTCAAGGATGTTTTTTCCTACTGTATTGGTCATACTAGCTATCATCTTTGTTGCTAGTACACCACCAGATAAACCTATATTTTATCCTTCCCTTATGTTTTATTATTTGTAATCATGCCATTATTATGTTGTTTGCTACTTATGAATTTAAACTAATTCTAATTTCATGTTGTTATTTGTCTATGAATAAAAATTGATTATGATTATTATTTATTTTGTTCATCTTTCTGAAAATAGAAAATGTCAAACTTATCAAAGCTTTAGTTTGATGCCCTTGACGTATCGGGAACAAACTACACATCATGGGTCATGGACGTAGAAATAAATCTTGGATCATTGGGTATTCTAGAAACTTTAAAAGAAAACAATACTTGTTCTGATCAAGATAAATTAAAATCAATTGCTTTTATTCGCAAATATATTGATATCACCTTAAAACATATGTATCTCACTATAAAAGATTCACATGTTTTATGGGAAAATATCAAGAGTAGATTCTATAATCAAAAAGAAATATGACTCCCAGCTGCGAGGGAAGAATGGAGAAATCTAAGGTTCCAAGACTTTAAAACGGTAAATGAATACAGCTCAGCCATGTTCAAGATCCGTTCAAAGCTTCAATTCTGTGGTCAAGAAATAAGTGATACTGATATGATGGAGAAAACTTTCTCCACAATGCATTCTGCAAACATAACTATACAAGAAAATTTGAGATTGCAGAATTACAAAAATTTTTCCAAACTTCAAACTTATCTCTTAGTTGCAGAAATGAATAAAGAATTACTGATGAAGAATCAAGAATCTCGTTCTACGGGTGCGCTAGCATTCCCTGAAGCTAATGCTATTAACAATAATAATAATAAAAGAAGAAATGCACATGGACGAGGACGTGGGCGAGGTCGTGGTCATATTGGCCAAAACCATCATCATGGAAATTACCATAACAATAACAAAAAATCATAACTATGTTCGAAATCACCCTTATGGTAATGGTCGTGGTGGTGGTTGTGGTCGTAATAGTTATGGTGGTCGTGGTCGTGCACAAAGAAATAATAATCCACAAAATTATAAATTTCAATTACCATACAATCCCACAAATCATAATGTTGAAGGAAGCTCTTCAAAGAATATTGAAGATTCTTGTTATCGATGTGGTAAAATTGGCCATTGCTCTAAAAATTGTCGAACAAATCAATATTCTGTTAATCAATATCAAGAATCCCTAAAGAGAAAAGGAAAAGAGGCAAACCTTGTGGATAACCTTGATACAAAAATCACTGAGCCAACAAGTGACTACTTTAATGAATAAAATTCCTATTATATGTCCCTATCAAATAAATGAATGTAGATTTACGATCTATACCATATCTACTTTACTATATGTTTTCCTTATTATGTACTTTCGTTTATAACATATTTTGAATGTAATATATTGATGAATTATGAACTCATTATTATTTTCTTATTTTTTTTTTAAGTTCATGATGTACACTACTGGAGTGCACAATCAGTCAAATGGTGGGGATCTTTGTATTGCAGACAGTGGTACCACACACACTATACTCAAATCTGAAAAATATTTCACTTATTTTGAAGCAACAGAAGGAACAGTACATACTATATCAGGTCCTGCAGATTTAATAAAAGGAATGGGAAAGGCAAAATTCATGATACCAAGTGGTACAAATTTTCTGATAAAAAATACCTTATTTTTTCCCATATCAAAGAGAAATTTGTTAAGCTTCTCTGACATATACCAAAATGAATATGATTATCAGTCCGTGACTACAGAAAATGATAAATACTTAAGTATCACTGACAAGAATCATGTGATTGAAAAACTATCAAGACTTAGTTCTGATTTACATTATACATATATAAATGTACCAGAAGCACATACGGTAGTTAATGAAAAGACATGTGATCCTGTAATGATCAATCTGTGGCGTGAAAGATTAGGCCACCCAGGATCAACAATGATGAAAAGAATAATTCAAAATACACATGGACATCTATTGACGGATCAAAAGATTCCTCATGATGCACTTATCCCATGTACATCTTGCTCACTTGAAAAATTGATAATAAGACCATCACCTCTTAAGGTTGAAAAAGAATCACCAATGTTTCTTGAAAGAATTCAAGGTGATATATGTGGACCAATTCATCCACCATGTGGACCATTTAGATATTTTATGGTCCTAATAGACGCATCTAGTAGATGGTCTCATGTTTGTCTATTATCAAGTCAAAATGTGGCATTTGCAAAATTTCTTGCTCAAATTATTAAATTGAGAGCACATTTCCCTGATTATATTATTAAAAGGGTGAGATTGGATAATGCTGGTGAGTTTACATCTCAAGCATTTAATGACTTTTACATGTCTATTGGGATTGTTGTTGAACATCCTGTTGCCCATGTGCATACACAAAATGGTTTAGCCGAATCACTAATCAAATGATTGCAGTTAATAGCTAGACCATTGATAATGAGAACAAAACTCCCAGTATCTGTATGGGGTCATGTAATTTTACATGCTGCATCATTAATTCGCATTAGATCAAGTGCAAGTAATACATATTCTCCCTTGCAACTTGCTTTTGGCTATCAGCCAAACATTTCCCACCTTAGAACATTTGGTTGTGCGGTTTATGTTCCTATCGCACTATCACAACGCAGTAAAATGGGTCCTCAAAGAAGGATGGGAATATATGTTAGATATGAAACATCTTCAATCATAAGATATATTGAATCCATGACGGGTGATGTTTTTACAGCACGTTTTGCTGATTGTCACTTTAATGAAACATTGTTCCCTAGATTAAGGGGAGAAATAAAAAATAAAGAAAATGATGTTTCATGGTGTGAATCTCAATTAATGTATCTTGATCCTCGCACAAAAGAATGCGAGATCGAAGTTCAAAAAATAATGCATATGCAAGAACTTGCGAATAAATTGCCTGATGCATTTACAGATACAAAAAGAGTGACTAAATCATATATACCAGCAGCAAATGCTCCAGCTAGAATTGAAATAGCTCGAATTGAAATTCCAAAAGCTGGCAATAATGTCACTCTTGAGTCTTTGCCACGCCAGAAACGTGGCAGACCAATTGCTTCAAAAGATAAAAATCCTCGAAAAAGAAAATCAGCTGATAATGAGGTAAAAGAAAGTGTTCAAGAAGAACCACACATCAATACTCCTTCTACAGAGAAGATTGATGATATCAATACGAAATTTTCAATCAATTATGCACATTCAAAAATATTATGGAATCGAAATGAAATGAAAAATATTGATGAGATATTTTCATATAATATTGCATATGACATCATGAATGATGATGATGATCCAGAACCAAAATCTGTCATGGAATGTCAAAATAGACATGATTGGGATCATTGGAAAGGAGTAATAGGAGATGAATTTGAATCGCTCAATAAAAGAAAAGTTTTTAGATCTATCATTCTCACACATAAAGATGTGAAACCTGTGGGATATAGATGGATTTTTGTGTGAAAAAAAAATGAGAAAAATGAAGTTACAAGGTATAAAGCTAGACTTGTAGCTCAAGGTTTTTCTCGAAGACCAAGAATTGATTATGAGGAAACTTATTCTCCTGTTATGGTGCAATTACTTTTAGATACTCAATCAGCCTGAAAGTTTCTAAAAATTTAGAAATGCATCTCATGGATGTTGTGACTGCTTATCTATATGGATCACTTGATAGTGATATATATATATATATATATATATATATATATATATATATATATATATATATATATATATATATATATATATATATATATATGAAGATACCTGAAGGATTTAAGGTATCAGAAGCATCCAATGCAAAACCCAAAGAAATGTACTCAATCAAGTTACAAAGGTCTTTATATGGGTTGAAACAATCGGGTCGCATGTGGTATAAACGATTAAGTGATTACTTGATAAGCAAAGGGTATACCAATAATCTTATTTGCCCATGTGTATTCATTAAGAAAACAACATTCGGATATGTGATCATAGCCGTTTACGTCGATGATCTTAACATCACAGGTACAAATAAAGAGATCCATGAAGCCATTCAACTTCTAAAGAAAGAATTTGAAATGAAAGATCTCGGAAAAACCAAGTATTGCCTTGGTTTGCAGATTGAGCATATGCCTAATGATTTACTTGTACATCAAACAACTTATACAGAAAAGATTTTAAAGCGTTTCAATATGGACAAGGCAAAACCATTAAGTACTCCTACGGTTTTTAGATCACTTAATGTTGACACTGATCCATTTCGTCCCTGTGAAGATCATGAAGATATTCTTGGACCAGAAGTACCATATCTTAGTGCAATTGAAGCTCTTATGTATCTTACAAATTGTACAAGACCTGACATTTCTTTTGCAGTTAATTTGTTGGCAAGGTTCAGCTCAGCTCCTACCAAAAGACACTGGAATGGAATCAAACACATATTTCGATACCTTCGAGGAATTGCTGATTTGGGATTATTTTATTCTAACGATTCAAAACAAGATTTAGTTGGCTATGCAGATGCAGGTTATTTATCCGATCCACATAAAGCTAAATCTCAAACTGGATATGTATTCCTAAATGGAGGTACCGCAATTTCATGGCGTTCTCAAAAACAAACACTTGTTGCAACATCATCAAATCATGCCAAAGTAATTGCATTACATGAAGCTACTCGGGAATGTTTTTGGTTGAGATCAATGACACAACTCATTACTGATTCTTGTGGACTAGAACACGATAAAAGTCCAACAACTATCTATGAAGATAATGCAGCTTGCATAGCACAGATGAAAGAAGGGTATATCAAAAGTGACCGAACAAAACACATACCTCCTAGATTCTTCTCATAAACTCAAGATCTCATTAAGAACAACCAGATTGAAATGAGATATGTTCAATCCAGCAAAAACTCTGCTGATCTTTTCACCAAAGCACTTCCAACTGCTATTTTCAGAGCTCATGTTCACAATATTGGCACGAGGCATGTTAAAACGATGTAACAGTTCACCAATGTCTACTTGAGAGGGAGTCAACTCATGCTGCACTCTTTTTCCCTTAGCAAAAGTTTTTTTCACACTGGGTTTTCTGCAAGGTTTTTAACGAGACAGTACTAGTTGATCTCTAATGAAAGAAAAATTGTCATCCAAGAGGGAGTGTTATAATCATAAAAAGCCAAAAATGAATGTTTGACAATTTATATCTCCATCCACAATAATTCAACTTTATGAGAGAAATTTACAATTCATATCTCGTGATTGATTCTATACAGTTATTATTCTTATTTATAAATAGATGATGAATGTAAGAAAGAACACACACCAATTTCTTACAAGAATAAGAAATATATATTGTTATTTCTCTCTACTATTAAATCTTCATACTACAAAAAATTTATCAAATCTTAGGCCAAAGGTAGTTAGAAACTATTAACTCTTAACAATAATTAGATTTTCTTAAATAAGCCTATTCATAAAGCTAGCAGGGACTAGTATGGATTACATGTGTAAGTATTATAAAATCAAGTGGTAAATATCATAAAAAAAAATAATTCATATGAAACAATATTAGTTAACCATACAAATGTTTTTATCATAAAATTATTGTAAATACAAGTGCTATGCTACAGTGAATTAATATTAATATGCATGTCCACGAATATATATATATATATATATATATATATATATATATATATATATATATATATATATATATATATATAAACAAAAAGTTTTTTTTGATTGTGGTTGAAGGTTATTTATGGATGTTTGTATCTATATATTATATCTATATATCTATCTATATTATGTATAAATTTCAATTTAATATATAAAATAAAAAATTTCACTCCGTAAATCAAGATATAATTAGATAAGATATTGCATGATATTATGGAAAGAATTTTATAGCCGCACGAATGATTGGAATGTGAGAAAATATGATGAAACTCCATTTTCACACTTATCCTTATTTTAAATTTTAAATAGCTTTAAAATATTTTATATAAGTACATAGCTACATATTTTTTTTATTCTACTAATTATTAATTTAGTTAGTAAGGAGTAGTTAATAATTAAATTAATTAAATAACTATGTACTAATTAATATTATGTATGTATGTCTGTATGTATTTTCACTAACATCATTCAAAATCACTTTTAAAATTTGTCAATACCACAGGCTCTTAAATTCAAAAGAACTTATAAAATTCGTCAACACCACTGGCTCACGGACTCATTTTTAAAATTTTTCAACACCACGGGCTCTTAAATAATTCTTATACTTTTCCTATATTTTTTGGATCACTATTTATATATCAATATGAACTGTAATTTACATTTTTTCACGGTTTTTTACACACTTCGTGCAACGCACGGGCTCAAAAACCTAATATATATATATATATATATATATATATATATATATATATATATATATATATATATATATATATAATACATGAATATGTACACCAGTTGATTTGAAATTCTTTTATATATTCTTTACCATTTTATAACTATATACTAACTATAATTTTGGATATATTATTTTATACTTGGCTTAATATTTAATTATGTTAATTATGTTACTATGGTAAAATTTGCCTAAGGTAAATATAAAATTACTCTGTACAATCTATGTTTTTATATTCAATTAAATTGTTTATTTTTATAAATCGATTAGTCTTCGATTGAATTCCATTGATGGTACATAACGAGTGTTGATGATCCCGCACATCGGTTTCAAGGTTTCCTCCCGGGCAGCGATGGGGGCGAGGTTATTATCGCTGCATCGGCATAGTCGAAACAGGAGATGATCGCCACAGGTGATTTAGTCCCCCTCGAGTGATCCCAATCGCTGTAAAAAAAATATGTATTAAACAAAAAATGCAAGACAATACTAAAATGGTTAACTATTAAAAGAAATAGTTAAATAAGGTCACTATTTATGGGTGTTTGACTATTAGTATTAGTATTTAGTATGTATGTTAATAATAAATGTGTTATAAAAAGTGAAAAATGTAGATTATATTGAATAAATTTATATTTATTGATTTTGAATTGAACAATAAGTTTGTTAAGAGAAGTATAGCTTTGGTGCGCATTTTAAATTGCTGAGAAAAATGAATTGTCAATTCAAACCATACTTTTTCTTCACTATAAATACCACATAAGTGTATGTGTGCTCCATCATGCCCATTACAATTCATATTTGATACTTTCTCTCAACTCACAGCAGTTGTTTCAAATGATCCATAACCAGCCCACAATTTAAAACCATCACACGTTTACAAGTTGCCGCATATAATACCGTTACCTTTTTACTTTACCATTAATTAATTACTTTAGCAAAAAAAAGAATTTATTCGCTTCATTTCTTTTTATATCATCTTTACAAAAGTTGTTTACTTATTTAGGGTATCAACTATGAAGTTGACAATGATGTTGACCCAGCAAGCTCAACCGTCTTTATTAAAAATACCCACCGGTGGTATGGACTTATCGGTGCTCCGATGCCGGCCACAGAAAGAAAAGGTAATAGTGGTTGTGGGTGCAACCGGTACCGGAAAATCAAGACTTTCTATTGATCTTGCTACTAGGTATCCGGCTGAGATTATAAATTCAGATAAAATGCAAGTTTATGAAGGTTTAGATATAGTCACAAACAAAATTTCTAATGAAGAATGTGAAGGTGTTCCTCACCATCTTCTTGGAATTGTTGATTCGAAGGCCGAATTCACTGCAAGAAATTTTGTAACCACGGCTTCACTCGCTATGAAATCGATTGTGGGACGAGGTAAGTTGCCTATTATAGCCGGTGGATCGAATTCTTTTATCGAAGCATTAATTGATGACAAGAATTACGAGTTTAGGTCGCGTTATGATGTTTGTTTCTTATGGGTTGATGTGGCAATGCCCGTGCTTCATCGGTTTGTATCTGATCGTGTTGATCGGATGGTTGAGGCTGGAATAGTGGAAGAAGTTAGGAAAATGTATAACCCTAATGGTGATTACTCGAAAGGAATCCGACGAGCAATCGGTGTACCGGAATTTGATACTTATTTTCGAGCTGAATATTTGTCTTCTAGTGATAAAAGTATACGCGAAAAATTATTACAAGAAGCGATAAATGAAACAAAAGTTAATACTTGTAAACTCGCGTGCCGGCAACTCGAGAAAATCCATCGGCTTAGGAATGTGAAAGGGTGGAATATTCATCGGCTTGACGCAACCTCAGTTTTTGAAAAACGAGGTAGAGAAGCCGAAGAGTTATGGGCGGAGATGGTGGTGGGACCAGGATCGGTAATTGTAAACCAGTTTTTGTTCAATTTTGGTCATTTACAGAGTTTTGTCCCGACAACAGATAGTGTCGGGACAAAAAGAAGGGAAGTCATGGCCGTTGCGAGTCTCTAGCACATTGGGGTAGGAATATTCCGTGATCAAATTTTTGAACAAGAAAACAAAAAGAATTGAAATATTAAGTTGGCGAACATATATATATTGACAAATTTTTGTATGAATAAGAGTATGGTAGTACGAGTGATTTTAAATTTTTGTCCCGGACATGTGACATGCACTATTTAAACTAGTACAGTACAAGTTATATTGCGTGTTTTCATTACTTTCGGGTAAAATCTTCTTAATACGCCTGTCATTTTTGTATTTTCATTAGATTTGTAAAAGAATAATAATTTTGTTTTGGGGTAGAACACAACTCAAGTTGTTTGATTCTTGTTTATCTACATGCAATATCACAACTATTTGACTATTTGAATGTGGTTGATACTGCTTTATTTAACTAATTTTGGTATTTAAAATTAGTTACAAAATTATTATATTCCTTGATGTGATGTTTTTGTTTGGCCAGAATTAGATACTAGCTACGAGTATCTAATTCTCTTTATGTTGATTGATCTTTTGAAAGAGGTGTACTAATCATTTGCAATCATTAACTTACGTGGTCAACTTTCATTCTTAACGTTTTAGCAATATGTTAGAAAGATTAAGCGTAGAGGTGAGAAAAAACCTCATTAACCGAACTGTAATTATATTAATCGATAAAATCGCATCAATTTAATCGAACTAAACGGATAATTGCAGGTTTAGTTACACTTTTGAATTCACCGTACTTTGTGGATCCGTTATGGAAATAACAAGTACTCACACCAAATTAATCGCACCCGCACCATTTAGTATTTTATATATGATCATTTTAGTAGAAGATGGTCAACATGTTAAAATATTAAACTTTGTAGATCAATGTATAACTTTATTTTGACTTTTAAGTTGGAAAAATAAGCATACATCTAATTATACCGAAGTAATTGACACCAAGGAAAGACACTTTGATCTATGACTCTCGGATGGAGGGAGAATAAAGATTAAAGGAAAGTTTATATTTTAATAACTTTAAGTGAACTTAGGTTTTATCTCATTATTTATGGTCTTTTGCATCAATTTGGAGTTTAAAAACTACATTGATCTACTTCTATTTCTGATTAGAAATATGAGACATTGAACTAGTGTAATATTAAAATGTTATTTTATGTAGTATAGAAACAAACTTATTAACTTTTTTTTTTTTTTTTTTTTTTGTAATCAAACCGCTTTTAACCGAACCCAATGGTTAAAAAAACTAGTTAACCGCAATAATGGTTATGGGTGTGATTTTGACCTCAAACCGCCCCAACTCGCACCATGCTCACCCTTAAGTATACCCTCTCATTGTCAAATAAATTGTCCACTTCTATAAATAAATAAATAAGAAAAACAAAGTAAAGTTTATTTAAACTTTTACTTTATACATGTAAAACAAAAAAATAGACAAAAAGTATACGATAAAACTGAAAAATAAATAAAAAATATAATTTGATAATGATATTTCTTATACTGTAACTTTTTGTTTAAAGTATACTATTATTTTAAATTAAAAAAAGCAAATATATATATATATATATATACAAAAATATATAAAGAAGGACAGACGACAATCATCGTAGGCAAAATGGGTACCTATATAGATCTATAGAATGCCCCGAGCTGCAAAATATATACAGTTAAAACACCAAAAAAAAAAAATACAAACTTTAACATACAAAAATGATTTAGCCCCCCCCCCCCCCCCCCCCCCCCCCGGTTCTATTGTTTAGATTAGCAACATAAAATCCCGAGTTCAACATCCAATTGTACCAATCTAAAAGGATCTTTTTTGATACGTTTTGAGATCAAACCGAAGATTGTTGATTGCACCTCTGTTAAAATAGTTGGATTATTCCACTCTTTTCCTTTAAAGACCTTATTATTCCATGATTTTCATAGCATGTAGCAACAAATTCATTTAACCGCTTCCCATATTAAGTTTTCAAACTTAGAAAAAGAGAAGAAAATTGAATCATTGGCTAATGGATCTAAAGCGTTTACATTATCATCCGGGATGTTCCACCACCTTAGAAAACATTTCCAAGAAATCTATAACTTTCTTACATTTTATCAGCGAGTGTTCCTCGGTTTCGATTTCATCCTCACAGATAGGACATAAGATCGAATCCATATCAATACTCCGCTTGTCGAGTTCTGAGCGTACCTTCAATCTTTTTAACTTGGCCCTCCGTACGAATATTGCAACCTTTTGTGGGATTGATTTATTCTGAAATGTTTCAATGACCAAATTCCGGGATGTAACATTTTCTCATCAATGAGTACTGCGAGCTGTTTTGTAGTAAATACCCCATCGGCACCTAGACCCATTTCAATTTGTCTTGCGAAGTATATTGAAATTGAACATATGAGATCGGGTTGGAGAAATCTTCGACTTTTGACGTGTAAAATCTAGTATATAAATTATCTCTGGAAAATACCGGTTTAAATAACTATTACACACTCACAGGCAGTGTACCCGATCGTGTAGCATTATAGATTTTAGGTAATTCCGAATATTGATCCAAGGACAGTATCACGTAAATCTCAATTGTCAACTAATAAAAATTAACTAAAGTTAATCTAAGAAATTTGAAAGTACAAAATAGTTTGGTTTGTAGCTATTTAACGATTAGTCAAATCAATGATAGATAAAAAGTAAAAGACAATATTTTTGGTTTTAAAATTTATATAAATCAAATGCAGACTCAATGAAACAAATTAAAGATAGTTTGAATTCAATAGATAAAAGAATGTTCGCCTAAATAATCTACTCATAGTGTAAGATGATTTATTATTAAACACTAGTTCTATGTATCAATACATGCAATTACAGAGTCGGTTTACCCAGAGTTCTCTTTTAGTAAACACATCAAACTAAGATTTATTGGCTTAGGGTTCCATTTCACTAAAGACCTCTTTTGTTTGTGACTTAGTAATTAACTAACTATGAGATTAAGATTTAATTGGTTACGCGTTCGCTCCACACAATTCACACATGTTTTGTTTAATCTTATGTTACCCGGTTTACTGGTTAAGACAAATCAATCGAAAATTAGTTCACTAAATTGAAACAGGATTTCCTTTGTTTAAACAAGATCACTAATCAATCTTGGTAAGAATAATCAAATCCCACAAGAATGGTTCTTAATCAAAACTCATAATTATCATTCATTAATCAAATAAAACTTTAAAGTATCATCCAAACACATACAAGTATTCAATCTAGACAAACATTAAAAGACTTAGCCAACAATCATGGCTACAATCAAAATCACCAATAAATTAAGGAAAGAATTTATTGTTATTAACAAAGAAATCAACCTAAATAGATAAGCAATCACGAGTGATGAACGGATCGAAGGTTGAATCTGGAATGATTAGAGTGATTGGAAGATGATGGAATCCTGCTTGTAGCTCCCAAAATCGCCTCCTATGCTCCAGAAATCGGCTGAATAAAAGATAGATAATTAGAGTAAATATTCGTGCCTTTTATAGGCTTCCAAAATTATGCTGACGGACATGAGGCCGCGCCGCAGCCCCACATTGGTGCGCCGCGCCTCTCTATTGAAATTCGAATCCACTTAAAACAAATCTTCTGCCTCGATTTTTTCCTGTTACTCGCGTCTCGGCCTTTAGCCCCCGCACCGTGGCTCATTACTGTAGCTAAAGTCATCCTTTAAAAATCTCATGTCCTCGAAAATAACTATGACCCGCGATGCGGCCTCTTATGAGCGAGCCGCGGCTTGCATTTCATTCAGATTTTGACTTATATTTTTAAAACGACATCCACCAAAACTCGAACCAATTTATCAACTTAACCAAAATAGGTACTTATGATAACACGATGTAAATTGTACCTCAAAAACTTTCAAATAATGCAAAACAAGTCTTCTCGGTTCTAAAACTTAAATCTTCATAATAACAACCAAAATACTCAAATTCGAATCCAAAATATGACCGATATTGTGAGAAGAATAATAGATGAAATGCGCAATATCAACTTCTTCAATAACTCTACCTCGAGGATCCCTAACCCACTGCCTATAGATCACACGCAAGCCACCTTCTTGACGAATCCTATCTTGAACCGAAGCATTTTATGCACTTCAAGAGCATACAGCCTACTAAATAATTCCTTGAGTGGTGAGTTTCCAACCCATATATCCGACCAAATTTGATAGAGCTTACGTTCCCAATATCCATAATAAAAGAATTAGTAAACGCAATGCCCATGCCATCAATCGAAGGACCTTCTTTGATTATGTTGACTGAAGTAGAGCCACCAGAAGGAAACTGCAAACTATTAATGTCACCCAGCCCCCCCAACCCGTCCCATAAATACTAGATATAATATTGACCCAAAAAGAATTATGCTTGGTTTTAAAATGCCACATCATTTACCCAATTATGCAAGATTTTTTGAAGCAAGAGAACCAATATATAAACCTCCGGACACATATGGAAGTAATACCCTATCCCATCCCATCCCATCTCGGACCCCGGCCCCGACCCGCCCAAAAATAAATTGCACCTTATGGATTCGAGTAGCTTGATCACACTTGCAGGAGCTCGGAATATGGAAAAGAAGTATAATGGAATGCTACTAAGCACCAATTTCGCAAGAGTCAACCGACCACCGAATGAGATAGATTTAGCTTCCATTCTGAAAGCCTCTTCTTGAATTTATCAATTACCGGAATCCAAGCACTAGCTTTATTCATTTTTATACCCAATGGGATACCAATGTATGTAATACAAAAAGTGTCAGGTGTGCAGTTAAAATGAGTAGCCATCATATCTTGTTGATTCTTAGAGACACCAATACCAAAAAGTTTACTTTTCCTGAAATTTACCTTTAACCCTGATAGATCTTCAAAACAACTTAAGAGTTTCATAACATTTGCCCCATTGCTTATGCTCCATTCTTCGAAGAGAATCGTAGCATTCGCTTACTGTAAATGAGAAACCGTTATTTTTTCATGACTTACATGAATCCCCTTTAGAATCACATTCTCCACCACTTTTTGTGTAAGTATATTAAGTCCCTCGGCCGCAATGATGAAAAGGAAAGGAGATATAAGATCTTACTGTCTAACTCCTCATTTCGGCTTGAATTCACATGTTAAGAATCCATTTACTAAGACCGAGATGGATGCTGAGGAAAGACATGCCATAATCTATTTAATCCATTTCCTGCCAAAACCTAAGCTTTTCATAGTTTCTATAATAAAGTCCTACTTAAGGTAATAAAATGCCTTCTCAAGATCCACCTTAAATAAAAAGCCTGTTTTCTTATCTCCTTTTAATTCGTCAATGACTTCGTTGGAAATAAGAACCCCATAAAGAATATACCTATTCTTCATAAACGCACTTTATTCGATACCAATCACTTTGTGAATAACCTTAGCTAATCTTCTCGATAGGACTTCTGACACCACTCTGTATAGCTGTTGATGAGGCTTATATGCCTATATTTACTTAAACTGATATGATTATTGTTTTTCGGAACTAGTGTAATAAATGATGTGTTACATCCCGGGATATTTCTATGTGATTCCAAAAGTAATCGAACACGTTTAGTACATCATCTTTAATTTACCACCAAAACTTCTTATAGAATTTCATGTTGTTACCATCCGGTCCCAGGGCCTTTGAACTACAACAGTTCTTTATCGCAACCCAAATCTCATCCTTCACTAAATCTGCCTTCAGCAATTAAATTATCCTTACTAGTTACCCTTCCAATACAAAGTCCATAAAGCATACTTCATCAGAATTTTTGGACATTAATATATTGGAAAAGTAATGAAAAATTCGTCTTTGATTACTTCCGGCTCTTCGGACCAATTTCCATCAATTGAAATATCCCGAATCAAACTTTTATGCCCACTTCTTTTGACGAAATTGTGAAAAAACTTAGAGTTTTCTTTTTATAAATATAAATAAAACTAGCAAGAAGCTAGAAATTATAATGATCCTACTAACGTTGAACTTGAGAAGAATGAAATGGCTTCTCTAGTAAAGCGACTTCATAAGGAAGAACTTAAAGACAAAATTGGGGAATACTCCATTCGAAAACCATCGAAATGACACAACTCTACGTCCTTGCAAGTTTATTTTTCTTGGAAAGCTACGACGCTCACAACTCATATAACCACCTCGATCACTCAATTCTTAAGAGAAGTTCAACTAGATTTGAATTACAACCCGAAAAAAAATCAACAATTATGGTTATATCCAACAATCGAAAATGCTACCCGAATCCAAACTAACATTTCACATAACCATTCTAGGGTAATCACATGGTAGAAATTATGTAAACGAGTGAAAATCAACCAACACTATTACGACGGCAACAAAGATCAAAGATAAACCCGTATAAACTTAAACCAAACATCTTCGATCATCTAATCTAATCAAGTGGTGGTACTATAAAATGTGAAATGATAGCGGAGATACAACTGTAAGACCAAAGCCTATAACCATTAGTTAAACCCACGAACCCATAAACAAAAAATCGCGATTGAATCAACTAGAAACCAACCTCACCTAACAAAACACAACCCAAAACTACCTATGATATTAATCGAATGTAAACCTACCTAAAAACACCCATTAGAAACATTTAGGTAATAAAGTTTGTTGGTGCTTTCTTACTCACCCAAGAGTAGGAATGACAATGGATTGGATATGAATTGGGTGATAACGTTTTCATGTCCATGTATATAACACCCCGTCGAAAATTCCTTTAACGGAATGCTAACTCTGGTCCCAGTGCTTGGCTTGACTTCTACGTAACAACAATATTTTACAGCAGAAGCAATTAATACCTGAGAATAAAACACGTAAAACGGATCAACAATAATGTTGAGTGAATCTACAGGTTTTAGGTAAACAATCCACTATGTTTAGGAAACGACTTTCAGAAAACATTTATTTGTGGAAGACCACCAAGTTTTGATGTCAAAAGTTGCATACAGCAATGTCAAGTGTTAACTGTTCGAAATCAGCGATGTCAAGTTCCAAATGTATGACATCAAAATAGTTTTGTTTCATATATTTGTAGACATTACCATGTCCAGTTTCAAATGTTTGTAAACCACAGTTTTAAGTAACGCATCATAGTATCTGAAAAACCTCATTCAGAAAAATAGTTCAAGTTCATTGACCATAAGATTTTAAGAGTACAACTCCAAGTTGCGAAACGTTTACATAATCTATGAGCACCTGAATACTAGTGTAATGACCCGAAAAATTTCGTCTTATTTTTAACTTAAATCTATAAATGATTTCATAATTCAGACACGATATGCAAAGCCTTTCATCCTGAATATCAAAATTTTTAAACTGTTTTCATGATTTCATTAAACTTCGACTAATTCTGACGACTCACGAACAATTATTCGTAAATAATAATTCATTAGTATTAAATTATTATATTAATATTATTATTATTATTCTTATTAATATAATAATTAAAAATATTATTATTGACAATTATCATTATCAGTATTGTAATTATTATTAAAATTATTATTATTATTATTATTATTTATCATCAATTACAAGTATTATTACTCTCAATATCATTAATATTATTATTATTATTATTATTAATTATTATCATCATTAATATTATTAACATTATTATTAATAATTATTGTTACCATTATTATTAATGTTACATATTATTAGTAACATAATTATTATTAATAGTATTATTATTATTAATATTATTATTAATTCTATTATTATTATTATTATTAGTATTTTTATTATTTATAGTATTATTATTATTGATATATCTATTAATAATTAATTAAAAATTAAAAATAAATTAGAAAGTCAAAAATATTGTACTAAGAAGTTATATATTTTATAAATCAAATCTGCCTTTTTATTTTTTTATTTAGATCATGATCTGCTATTTTTTTTATTCTTTAGCCATCGTGATAATTTTTTATTTTATTATGAACGAGCTTTTAATTTTTTTAGTTTTCTGCTCTTGTTGACTAAATCTATTATAAATCGATGGCAATCACACGAATTCCTTTACACTATCAACTATCAATTACAGCAAAAATTGTTTAGTAAATTAAAGTTGAATTTTTTTTTAAAAAAAAAGAGGTCGTATACCTCTGTTCTATAACTTTTTTGCCAAAATTCGAATTCAAACCCCATTTCAAAATCTGTAAATGTAGTCTTGTTAGGAATCCTTTAATCAAACTATCTGCAAAGTTTGATCTCCCAATTCCTTGTAACGATTCTTAATTTAAGAGTCAAAGTTTGAAATTAAAAAGTCAACTGATTTGTTCATAAAGAAATTCATTTTTGTTTTAATGTTTCTGTTGAAATTGAGGATTCACGAAGTTTCTAGGAACAATTTAGAACGTAATTCATGTTGAAAGTATAATCTAAAACAAACTTAAAATTGAAAATCATATTTTTTTTTCTTTCTTATTTTTGCGAACAGCATATGCTGTGTTTGTTTATTTTTTTTCTTATTCAATCAATTTAAACCTTTGATATTGAATGGTTATTATTATGTTAAAGTATCGAAATCGTGTTTTGTTGAATTGATATTTTTCGATCGAAATCATGAAGAAGGAGAAGAAGAACACGTAAACACAAACGGGTTATAAACTTGTCAGTTGGGTTATAAAACAGAAAAGCAGTTATGGTTCGATGGTTAAGGATGTTTACGGGTGAGCGAGAGGTCGCGGGTTCGAGTCCCGTCCATGACATTTTCTTTTTTTAGAAAAAGCTATATAAGGTAGTTTTCCATTTCTATATCATTATTATTAGTATTATTAGTATTATTATATTTAATTATTGGTATTATCATTATAATTATTGGTATTATTATTAAAACTATTATTATTATTATCATTTTAAATATTATTATCATTATTATGATTAGAATTATTATTATTATTATTATTTTGAAAACAATACAAATTATTATTATTATTATTATTGTTATTAGTACTAGTATCATTTTATGTTTATAAGTATTATTAATGTTATCATTATTATTATTACTAATATGATTATCTTTATTAGTATTATTATTATTAAAAATTACTATCGTTATTATCATTTTTACAAAAATTATCGTTTTTAATATCATCTTTACTTTATAGTTATTAGTAAAGCTATCATTTGTATTAAAATTTCTATTATTACCATTATTATTATAATTATTAGTAAATCATTATTCTCGAAACTATTATTTTTACAAATAAATATTTTGTACATTGAATACACTTATTTCATATACTACAATTATATTTCATATAATTATATAACAAACATATTAACATTTTTATATAAATATTCATATATAATAAATTAGGTATTTTTAATATAATACCAATCAAACATATATATATATATATATATATATATATATATATATATATATATATATATATATATATATATATATATATATATATATATATAACTACAGAAATATATCACAATTGAAATAACATATATAAATTTATTCGATTACAAGTATATGTGTTAATATATATACTTGATATAGGTTCGTGAATCCGAGGACAATTCTGCACTTGTTCAGTGCCGCTCATAAGCTTAATTACTACGAAATACGAAATACAGTATCGTGAGTTTTCATAGCTCCCTTTTTATATATACTTTTGGGCTGAGAATACATGCAATCTTTTATATCTGTTTTACAAAATAGATACAAGTACTAAACTTAATTCTACGTGAGTTAGAATCACAAATATTCCCCTAGCTTGGTAACGTAATCTATTGGTCTCTGTACCGTAGGCGCGAATCCTATTGATAGATCTATCGGGTTTGAAAACCCCATCCGGGTTAGTCGCGCTAGCAGTCAACAGATGTTTAGTACTTCGAGGGTCGAATCCTATTAATTGATCTATCGGGTTTGACAACCCCATCCGGGCTAGTCGCGCTAGCAGTCAACGGGTGTTTAGTACTTCGAGGGTATTTTTCGCACTTGATTCAGTGCTCTATAGACATCAGGGGTATTCATTATTATATTATTATTTTTAAGGCTTTTACCAGGTGCCCATGGTTGTAGAATCTTTTTATTATACTGCGATGTAAGGATATTTATGGAAACTGAAATCTTGTGATCTATTACTATTATCAAAATCATTAGTTAAGATAAACCTATGAACTCACCAACCTTTTGGTTGACACTTTTAGCATGTTTATTATCAGGTACTTATTGCTTCCGCTGTAGAACCTTGCTGTTAGATAGAAGTCAAGCCAAGCACTGGGACCAGAGTTAACATCGCCGTTAATGGATTTTGACGGGGTGTTACAACTAGCAATGACCAGAGTATAGAATCCACTATACTCCCTTTATGTAAGATCCTTCCAGCTAAGTGGGACGACATCTAAACTAGAGGATGCCATCCAATTGTGAAGGACTGGACGCCGTCCAGGATGCTGGACGCCGTCCAGATGGACTGGCAGACCAGCTGTTTTGCTTTTAGATATTTAAAGGGGGTAGTTTGGTCTTTTCACTTGTTGGACGAATTTAAGACCACGAGATCAGTTTTAAGAGCCTCATTCACTCCACTTTCAACCACCTCATCCTTCCACTTTAAATTCTAGAGAGAGAGGAGAGTTCTAGAGTGAGAGAGCTCAAAACAAGGAGGAAGAAGGTTATTTCGGGTCAAAGTGCGTGTTTTAAAGTTGTTCATCTAGTCCCTAGCTACGTTTTGATTGTGGTGGTAAGTCCTAATCTCGATTTCCATACTTAAATTAGCTTAAGGGTTAGGGTTTGGGTTAGTGATGAACTTAAAACCCATTTGCTTGTGATTTGGGGGTTTTTTGGGTAAGATTGGGTCATGAGGACTTAAAGATGACTAACCTAGGGTTTTGTAATGATAAATGTGTTTAAGAGTCTTAATTGGTTAGTGAATTACTAGCACATCTAGAGATTTAGTAAATGGGTGTTATTTGGGTATGTTGATGACCCAAATGGGTGTGTTAACCTTGAAATGTGTTAAAATGACACTAGAATGGTGAGTGAGTTGGTTGACCAACTTGATTGTATGATTGATTATATGCATAATGTAATAGGTACGTCGCTTTGAAGGTTGCGAGCTTGATTATCTCACCAAAGGCGTTAAGGTGAGTGGAATAATTATGCGTATATGTATGTGACGTATTTATTTGTGAATGTTATGGTATGAACCAACGAGCCGGTAGTACCATAGCATGTATGTGACGAGTATCATGATGTGAACCACGAGCCGGTAGCATCTAGTGTGAACCACAAGCCGGTAGCACTATAAAATGAAGTGTGAACCACGAGCCGGTAGCACTATAAAATGAGACGTGAACCACGATCCGGTAGCGCCAAAGTGTGAACCACGAGCCGGTAGCACTATAAAGGAGTATGACTCAAATACGTAGTGGCATGAACTAAAGAGCCGGTAGCGTCATAGCATTATGTATGGTGTGAACCACGAGCTGGTAGCACCATAGCGTTATGGTTAACCATATTGTGTTTGTTAATTATTGTTAGCATGCTATATGTATATATATCGTGTTGAGTATATGCTAATGAGGTGTTGTGATAGTGTACGAGTTGTTAGCATTATGAGTATTAATGGCATGCTATTTGAGTTATAAATTCGTATGAGGTAATTGGTGGGTGCGTTTGCAAATAGATGGGTTATATATGTGCATGTATAATTGTTGCACTCATTAAGCATTGCTTACCCTCTCGTTGTTTACCTTTTTAGGTTCGGGCTTAGATAAAGGCAAAGGTATCCGTTTGGATTAGTAGTAGCTCTCGGGGGTTTCGCTTTTGGAAGTTCGACCAAGTTGTGGGTAGTTTAACCCCAAACACCATGCTCTAGGTGTCGTTTGGAAATTAAACTCTTATGTTCGAAACTTGTATTTTTGAACGGAATTCGTAAAACGGCCGATGTGGGCCCGATGTTGTAAAACTCAATCTTATGATTGAAATCTCTTAGTTTTACTTATATTAACATGTTGTGAAAAGCGTTTCGTTTAAAAGTCTCGGGAATTGGGTTTTCCGCTCACGTAAGTTGGACCCCGGTAACAGAATTTTGCAGTACATTTGGACGCCGTCCTGGTCTTCATTACTGGACGCCGTCCAGATTGCTGGACGTTGTCCAGATTCACTGATTCAGAAAAAAAAAATAATGCGTGTTTTTGGTATAACGAGGGTTGGGTCGTTACACTTTACCCCATAAAAATGTTATACGCTTGATCGAGTGTATCTAATGTTCAAAGTAAATGCACCACAGTTATAAAGTAGGGTGAGGTTGTTAACCTAATGGATCCGTCCATCTAAATTTTGCTTACCCGATGTTATTAAAAGTATTCAAGCTAGGGGCTTTGTGATCAAACTCAATATGTATATATAGTACTCGTGTCAACATAAAAGCATTTAAAAATGTAAGTACAACAGCATGTATTCTCATCCCTGAAAACATGTAAAAAGCGGGACTGTAGACTCACCTTTGAATAAAGCTCGGATTGAAAAGTGGACAATTAACTTGTGCGATTTAGTACCGAGAAGTGCAACCTAAGTATACATATTTAGGTTGGTCAACATATAAGTCTTATACAAATGTGGTTTCATAGAGTAATTTGTCTTATTGCTCGACTCGACGCGTTTCAAAGTAAAAGTCAATGTATAGTCAACTAGTTCATGCAAGTCAAACAAGGTCAACCAGAGTCAAACCAAAAGTCAAACTTGGTCAAAGTAGTCAACTAAGGTCAACATCAGTAGGTTCATGTCAAATGTTGGCCAACATGTCAAATAACACGTTTTAGATCATAAATGGTCAATTTCACAAACACAGTTTATTGTCATGCACAACTTTCATGTACATATAGCAAACTTTGCATAATATCTCATAGCACAAAATTCATGCAAACATGGCAAACTTCAGATCATAAGTATACTCAAAATAGATTCTAAAAAGTCCGGCCAGGGTGTAACACCCGTATACGAGTACGAGGTTATAATATACATATGTACGTACATGTATTCAAGTGAACGTCGTATAACGTGTATGTAAATACGTTGCATGCATGTATATAGTGTACGCGAGTTATGCGATGAAGTGTTATAAGTGCATGCTTAGGATCGTACGTTGCGAGTATGAAGCGTGCGAAGCGCGTACGAGTGGAAGGGTTGTGGTGCATGAAAAATGGTCAAAATATGCCTACGATCGCGGCGCGGGACTCGATGGTCGCGGCGTGGAGAATCAAGGGATTCAAGATCAGAAGGCTCGACAAACAGATCCCAGACCGAAGCAAAACTCGCGGCGCGGAGGGGTTCGATCGCGGCGCGACCCCTCTGGGTGTTTGGTCCAAAATTTCGTAAAATGAAGGGTTTTTCGAGGGCGTTTAGGTCATTTCAAGTATGGGTCAGATTTAAGCCCCAATTCTGGTCCATTCATTCGTTTATTTCATTTCTTTTTCTTTTTCTTTCTCTCTTTTCTCTCAAATCCTAAAACCTTTCTAGATTCAAAGTGTAAATCGGGTGTGAAGATTCGTGATTCGATCTTTGGAGCAAGAACAAACGTCGTTCTCCTAGTTCTTAGATACGATTTAATACTAGGGGTAAGTCTCCTATCCGAATTTCATTCTTGTGATTCATGTTCATATTTAGGGGTTTTTGATTGTGAGTTCATAATGAAACCCCATTTGTTGTTAATAGAAGGTTAACACCAAGATTCGGGTTTATAAGTGATGAAGGTGGGTTTTGGTTTAGTAAACTAATTAACCAAGTTTAATGCTTACAAATGAGTTTAATCACTAGAATTTAGTGATTATTGAAGTGATGGAAGCCTTTTGTGCTCATTTAATTGACTAATTTTGAATAGAGTCAAATTAGGGTTTGTTGGGATAATGGACCAATTATCGATTATGTGAGGGTTGTAAACTTAAAATGAGTTAAGTTAAAGTACAAAATTAAGTTAATTGGTGTTTTAGAAATATAATCACTAGTTGTTAGTAATTTTGGGCGTTTTTGAGACTTATGTCAAAATGGGTTGACTTTGATTGGGTCGATTTTGGTAATGACGTTTTTGAATGAAAGTAATCGTGGATAGTGATTTTGGGTTAAATGGTGTCAAGTATAATTTTGGTTAAATTGTACTTGTTTGAATGGGTCGGAATTACCACCCGTAGTGGTAATTGTTGAAGTCCATTTTAGGTGACTAAATGGGCGGGTCGTTGTGTTAGATAGAAACACTCGGTTAAGGGTGTTGGAGTTGAATTCTCTCGTAGAGAATGTATGTAGATTGTTTGTGTATCTATATGCGTATTATAGGTAAAAGGTTTGATCGATTGCGTTTGGAGGCGATTTACATATAAGACTTGTGCGGGCATTTCGAGGTGAGTGGAATAATTATGCATGTACGTATATAATGTATTTATTTGTGTAGCGTGAGATGTGAAGTGTCGACGTGTTAAGACACCATATTTCACGTGACGAGTGAAGTGTCGACGTGTTAAGACACTACTCGGGGGTGAAGTGTCGACGTGTTAAGACACCACTCCGGGAAGTATGATGAGTGAAGTGTCGACGTGTTAAGATACCACTCGGGGGTGAAGTGTCGACGTGTTAAGACACCACTTCGGGAAGTATGACGAGTGAAGTGTCGACGTGTTAAGACACCACTCGGGAGTGAAGTATCGAAGCGTTAAGATGCCACTCCAAGAACTATTACGGGTGAAGTGTCGACGTGTTAAGACACCATTCCGGGAAGTATGACGAGTGAAGTGTTGACGTGTTAAGACACCACTCGGGAGTGAAGTATCGACGTGTTAAGATGTCACTCCAAGAACTATTATGGGTGAAGTGTCGACGTGTTAAGATGCCACCCGGGGTGAAGTATCGAGGTGTTAAGATGCCACCCGTGAGGTTAGTTTACGACGTGTTAAGTGCACTAACGGTTGTTACGAACACCGATGGTCTTTTACGAGTACATTCCTTTGTACGATTGGTTAACCATATGGTTTGTGTATGTGTTGTAGTGTAGCATATTATATTTTGGCGTATATGCTATTGTTTATGCTAGTTGCGGTATTGGAGGTTATTAGCTTTATACTTGGAGTTAGTATGCTAATTATGTTGCTAGCATGTATGCGGTATGTGAGTAAGTGATTGCAAGTAGGTATATTATATATTTATATGTATAATTATTGCATTCGCTAAGCTTTATGCTTACCCATCTCGTTGTTTAACTTTTTACAGGTATTGTGATTGTGAAGCTAGCTAGTTGTTCGACTAGATGCGTAGGAGCCCTTGGGCTCGATGGGGTAGCTATTGGAATTTGTATGTGGATTGGGGATTTGGTAGATCCTTGGGATTATGCTCTTGGTATCAGGTTGGGCTATTGTGTCTTAACCGTGGTGTTGAGTAGATGTTTCGAGGTCGCATCGTTTGGTTGTGTTGAGTCAAACTTTGTATGTGAAATGCATTCTCGTAAGGATGTATGGTGTCATTTGTAAACCAAGAGTCGAGATAAAACATTTAACGTGTTATTATGATAAATTGTATACGGATAACTATTATGAAATGGGTTGTGTACTTGGATGTTATTGGGACCTAACTTATAAAAACAAAATGTACTCCATTTTTGGTAAACAGATTTGGGATCGTTACAAGTGGTATCAGAGTATAGTTTTAGGGAATTAGGTGACCTTGGGATAGGTGTCTAGTATTAGACTTATTAGCGATTGTGCATTATTTGTGGGACTTGTAGGAATACGGGTCAGACTGAGATTTGTAAGTGCCTAATGTAAGTAGGTGAACCTGGACATTGTTTTAGTGATAGTCACATAGGTTGTAGGTTGACTTGTTGTTGCGGTGTACTTGTGTTCATTTATTATTATATTGTATACAGGTGTGTATGTATATATATATATATATATATATATATATATATATATATATATACGGGTACCTATTTGTGCAGTGTCCTAGGGACGAATCTATTGGAGAGATTCGAATGTTTGACGGTTTTGAGTGATCGAGTTCACGGTAAGGACTTTGGTCATTTGGGTACTAGGAGTTATCGCGTGTTATTGTGTGTGTATGTTGCATCAGTCCGGGTAAAGTACTTTGCGTGGCCATGTGAAAATGGTAAGGTACGCAGTTGTAATAGTGACTGATCACCATTATTACAACCGTGTATCTTGACACCAAGCATGACATGATGAGTACCGAGCAGAGGAAACGTGGCATGGTTGGGGTAGAATCGGGACGAGTTAGGAATCTTTTATTGGTTCCTAGGATATAGTGGTCTCGAGTGATGTGCTTGTTGTCACATCGGGTTCTTTGTGAGTCGGGAAGTGTTACGGTGGTTTCGAGTAGCTAAGGTGAGTGAGCAAACTCACGAGTTTGGTGCGTGCTTAGTCGCCCTAAGTAGTTGGTGCACTGTTGAGATTGTTATTAGGTTTAGTTACCCATCGTAACTAGGATGACCGATTTACGTGTGCGTCGAGGACTTGAATTCCGTGATGGGATGCAACAAGTCTAATGATGATGGTTTTGAGTTATACTCGGTATCGCTTTGGAATTGGCAAATCGAGGAGTCTTCGGGTCGTTAAACTCATGGGAGTGGGACCCGTATGATGGTGATTGCGTTAGTGTGTTAGCGTGTTGTGGATGATAGGGTAACATTCCTAACGGAATACCCCTTGTTGTAGTGGTTGTGTCGATATGTGGAAGGGTGTAAGACTTGGTATTTCTAAGCACCTTTTAGTGTTAGACGGAAGGGTTCATTAGACTATATCGTTTGGCATTGTTCATATTGCGAGTAGCGTGTGATTGCTAGTAACTTTTGATGAGACAATAACCCGTAAGGTTTGTCGAGTAGGTATGACTTCGGGTCATTATTGTCGAGAGATGGGTGACATTTGGGTGTATGGAACCCAAAGATCGAGTTTCTAAATTTTGGTATGTTGTGGTAGGAGTCTGCATGACACTACGTCAGGTGCCCCTCTATACCTGCAAAGTATGATGTTCAACTCCGGTGATGGTGTGATCACTTTGTGCTTAGGGTGACCGTGAGGTGCCCTTGGAAGCAACGGAGATTTCAATTGTGATCGACGGGTGATAGTAATTTGACGGTTGCGAAAGTCGAGGTTTAAGAGCATTGCAGAGATACTTCTTATGAAGTGAGGGATGAGAGAATCTTGTTGCTCTTAACCAATAGATGAGCAAGGATGACCGATGGCCCGGTGATGGACTTAATGGTCGATTAGGTCGAAGGTTATGATGAAGCGTTGATATTGCGATCGATGCAATTATTGTATTGGATTGGTCACTCTTCTACATGAGAGTGGGCAATTGTTGATAAAGGTTCGTTGAGGGGAAGGTCGGGTGAACTCGACTGAGATCCACGACTGATTAAGCGGAGTGGCATATGCCTAGGCTTAGAGGCGTATGTGGGACTTTTGGTGGAGTTAGCCTTGCGAACGATGAAGGGCTGTTAATTATGAATTGTGGTATGAAGGTGCGATGTCGTTGTGTGTACGACATCACAAGTGACTGTGTATGACGGCTCTGAGAGCCTAAAGTGAATTTGCGGTGATTTGGTGTTTATAACCAACGGTGAGAATGGTCTTGTGTGACGTGGAATTTCGATTCCGAAGGATGTTATCATCTTGGCAGGTGAAAATGTGGAGATGAATCCTAAGTGGGGGAGTTTTTACTGCCGCCCGAGGAATCTCCGGTGGTGTTAGGTCAAGTGAAGCGTAAGTCTTCTTGTGTAAGGTGGTCGTGCAACACCAAGTGCGGTATGAAACCAAGTGTGAAATTTGAGATCATCGGACGTGAGAGGATGTAACTGTCATTGCGGGTGCCCTAGTGATATAAACTTGGGTTGGTGTGAGACTTGGATAGTACTGTTGAGTGGGTACGAGTTCGATATTGTGACGAATACTGTATTTCTCCTGCTGGGAAACGTGATCGTGGAAATTGTCGGTGGATTATTCCACTTTATGGATGATTGTGAGGCGGGGAGTGCCGGTTCTGATTGTCTCACTTAGAGACATGCGGTTGTTGTTTGTTTGCGAGAGGGTATTCCCTAGTGATGCGACCCGTTGGTTGCATTGAAATGTCGAGGCTATCCTTAACGGGCGGCCTAGGTATAGAGGTTCACCCGGCGTTGATGAATATGTTGTGGGTCGCGTGATGAATTGCAGATTGTTGTGACGAAAATTCGCTGTTGAAAGGATTCTAGTGCACGAATAGTTTCTATGCTAGTACTAGGAAGCCGTAATTGTAAAGATGTGTTGGAGGATCTAGAGGAGAAACCCTGTGTCGAGTGCCGATGTATTGTCTAGAGCGTGGTGTATTATTGCTGTCCTGGAATAATTAGAGACTTATGATGGTGTACAGATCGATTGATGGGAAATTTATGTTCTCAATATGATTATTTGGCGATACCGAAATTTCTTCGTTGAAGGAATAACCCGATTGTGGTGACTGTAGGAAGTGCTCGTCGGAGGAGTGCGTCAATTGCCCCGTTGGCATCGACTTGTGAAATTGAGAATCACAGGTTTTATGAGTTGGCGAACAAATGTTGTGCATAAGTGGATGTACGACCATTGAGTGGTACGTTTATGGACCGTTGAAGTACGGATTTTGACGCGGCATAAGTCCTTCTCGATTTGGATTAATGCATGACCTGGTTCACGGCATAGTGGACTTCGTAGACCGCGTTGGGTGATTTAGTTGTGAATGTAGCTTGTTGCGAGTTGTAGCCGGGAGAATTTGAAGGAATATAATGGTGTTTTCCGTATTTTTCCTAAGTGGGCATTTGGATGTTGAGTGTACGAGATACCGTTTGTTGCGGTAATGCACGCTAATGGTTATTAGCATGTGGTGAGACTTTCGGGTTAATGGAAATCATTGTGGACATCGAGTTTGGATGGGTGTCAGAGGACTATAGAGTGTGGGTCCAGTCGGTTAAGTGACGAGAATCACGACGACGTGATCGAAATAAGTGGGGGAGAGTTGTAAGACCCGTATACGAGTACGAGGTTATAATATATATATATGTACGTACGTGTATTCAAGTGAACGTCGTATAACGTGTATGTATATATGTTGCATGCATGTATATAGTGTACACGAGTTATGTGATGAAGTGTTATAAGTGCATGCTTAGGATCGTACGTTGCGAGTATGAAGCGTGCGAAGCGTGTACGAGTGGAAGGGTTGTGGTGCATGAAAAATGGTCAAAATATGCCTACGATCGCGGCACGGGACTCGATGATCGCGGCATGGAGAATCAAAGGATTCAAGATCAGAAGGCTCGACAAACAGATCCCAGACCGAAGCAAAACTCGCGACGCGGAGGGGTTCGGTCGCGGCGCGACCCCTCTGGGTGTTTGGTCCGAAATTTCGTAAATGAAGGGTTTTTCAAGGGTGTTTTGGTCATTTCACGTATGGGGTAGATTTAAGCCCCAATTCTGGTCCACTCATTCATTTATTTCATTTGTTTTCTTTTTCTTTCTCTCTTTTCTCTCAAATCCTAAAACCTTCCTAGATTCAAAGTGTAAATCGGGTGTGAAGGTTCGTGATTCGATCTTTAGAGCAAGAACAAACGTCGTTCTCCTCGTTCTTAGTTACGATTTGATACGAGTGGTAGGTCTCCTATCCGAATTTCATTCTTGTGATTCATGTTCATATTTAGGGGTTTTTGATTGTGAGTTCATAATGAAACCCCATTTGTTGTTAATGGAAGGTTAACACCAAGATTCGGGTTTATAAGTGATGAAGGCGGGTTTTAGTTTGGTAAAATAATTAACCAAGTTTAATGCTTACAAATGAGTTTAATCACTAGAATTTAGTGATTATTGAAGTGATGGAAGCCTTTTGTGCTCATTTAATTGACTAATTTCGAATAGAGTCAAATTAGGGTTTGTTGGGGATAATGGACCGATTATCGATTGTGTGAGGGTTATAAACTTAAAATGAGTTAAGTTAAAGTACAAAATTAAGTTAATTGGTGTTTTGAAAATATAATCACTAGTCGTTAGTGATTTTGGGCGTTTTTGAGACTTATGTCAAAATGGGTTGACTTTGATTGGGTCGATTTTGGTAATGACGTTTTTAAATGAAAGTAATCGTGGATAGCGATTTTGGGTTAAATGGTGTCAAGTATAATTTTGGTTAAATTGTACTTGTTTGAATGGGTCGGAATTACCACCCGTAGTGGTAATTGGTGAAGTCCATTTTAGGTGACTAAATGGGCGGGTCGCTGTGTTAGATAGAAACACTCGGTTAAGGGTGTTGGAGTCGAATTCTCTCGTAGAGAATGTATGTTGATTGTTTGTGTATCTATATGCGTATTATAGGTAAAAGGTTTGCTCGGTTGCGTTTGGAGGCAATTTACATACAAGACTTGTGCGGGCATTTCGAGGTGAGTGAAATAATTATGCGTGTACGTATATAATGTATTTATTTGTGTAGCGTGAGATGTGAAGTGTCGACGTGTTAAGACACCACATTTCACGTGACGAGTGATGTGTCAATGTGTTAAGACACCACTCGGGGGTGAAGTGTCGACGTGTTAAGACACCACTCCGGGAAGTATGATGAGTGAAGTGTCGACGTGTTAAGACACCACTCGGGGGTGAAGTTTCGACGTGTTAAGACACCACTCCGGGAAGTATGACGAGTGAAGTGTTGACGTGTTAAGACACCACTCAGGAGTGAAGTATCGACGTGTTAAGATGCCACTCCAAGAACTATTACAGGTGAAGTGTCGACGTGTTAAGACACCACTCCGGGAAGTATGACGAGTGAAGTGTCGACATGTTAAGACACCACTCGGGAGTGAAGTATCGACGTGTTAAGATGCCACTCCAAGAACTATTATGGGTGAAGTGTTGACGTGTTAAGACGCCACCCGGGGTGAAGTATCGACGTGTTAAGATGCCACCTGTGAGGTTAGTTTACGATGTGTTAAGTGCACTAACGGTTGTTACGAACATCGATGGTCTTTTACGAGTACCATTCCTTTGTACGATTGGTTAACCATATGGTTTGTGTATGTGTTGTAGTGTAGCATATTATATTTTGGCGTATATGCTATTGTTTATGCTAGTTGCGGTATTGGAGGTTATTAGCTTTATACTTGGAGTTAGTATGCTAATTATGTTGCTAGCATGTATGCGGTATGTGAGTAAGTGATTGCAAGTAGGTATATTATATATTTATATGTATAATTATTGCATTCACTAAGCTTTATACTTACACATCTCATTGTTTAACTTTTTACAGGTATTGTGATTGTGAAGCTAGCTAGTTGTTCTACTAGATGCGTAGGAGCCCTTGGGCTCGATGGGGTAGCTATTGGATTTTGTACGTGGATTGGGGATTTGGTAGATCCTCGGGATTATGCTCTTGGTATCGGGTTGGGCTATTGTGTCTTAACCATGGTGTTGAGTAGATGTTTCGAGGTCGCATCGTTTGGTTGTGTCGGGTCAAACTTTGTATGTGAAATGCATTCTCATAAGGATGTATGGTGTCATTTGTAAACCAAGAGTCGAGATAAAACGTTTTAACGTGTTATTATTATAAATTGTATACGGATAACTATTATGAAATGGGTTGTGTACTTGGATGTTATTGGGACCTAACTTATAAAAAAAATGTACTCCGTTTTTGGTAAACGGATTTGGGGTCGTTACACAGGGTCTCATACGATGTCTACAAGTCGGGAATCAGAAGGGGTACATTCATGGTTTGCCAAATCAGTTTCTGACCGTGCACTGATCTCGTATTGTCTATAACCGGAGTTAGGAACATGAAAATCAAGCTAGATCAGTGGCCATGGTTCAAGGACAAGTCAAGCTAACACATATCCAAAGATAAGAAAATTTGGTTTAGCCAATTTATACAGTTTATTTAATAAATTTGGATGTCATGTTTTCAGCTCAATTCAAAATTTACCAAAACTATGGCCCTAGTGTGCACAATGGATAAGGTTTCAGAGGTTGAAACAAAATAAACATATGTCACATATCATGTAAAGATTCATATTACAGAAGCATTCATGTGAATTCCCAAAACACAATCCATAGAGTACAAATCAGGGAGCAAATGGCAGATCCGATCTTAGTTTAGCTAGTCACATTCACATGCAATTATCCAAAGATATAGATACAATTAGACCATGATATCTACATGAAAAGTGAATTACTTTTTGTGTAAATTTCAGATGTGCAAAGATTTAAACCCAGAAATTAACACATTTTAGCATACAAGTCCGTTTTCATGCAAGTGCTGGAAAAATCCACTTTTTCATTTGTTTAGGCATATCACAAGTTTTACTCAAGCAAATGACATGATATCCTAGTGTAACCTGAGTGTTTTTGAATTATCTATCCAGTGGTGATAAATTAACAAGCCAATTCGTGACCCATCAATACCAGATTGCTGATCAAGCAACAAAAACACAACGATAATTCAAATGGACATAACTTAATCATACGGAAACGAAATCAAGTGAATCCAAAGCCTAAAATCAATAGTTTTTCATGAGGATTCTAAATATCACATAATATCATGCAATTGAAAAATTCAAATTTCTGTCATCATAAAAAACAAATTCGGTTCTTAACCCTAACGTATCAAACGGTCATATTAACGACACCAATCAACAATAACGCGTATAGACTCGAGCAATTGACAACATAAACTATGAAACATCAATAAAATCAGATTTTAAAAGTTAGGGTTCATGTGGTTATACCTTTGATCGTGAAATTAATTATACCAACGCGTAGAGCACGAAGGGAATTACAAACTTCGTGTAGAACATTTAATCTAAAAGTGAAAAATTAAAGGTGATGTTGTGAGGTGGTTAGTCGTCGATCATGGCAGAGGGAGAGGGATTAGGCGACTGAATTTTGAGTTAGGGATAATGAGTAGTGATTAGGTTTACTAGTATATTTAACCTAGGGCCAAAAATTAAGACTAGCAACAAAACAAGCCCAAATTAGAAAATAAAGGGGTGTGGGGGATGGGTCACAGCCGAATGGACCATGGGTGGTATTCCCGGCTCTCGTTTTGCAAAAGCGTGTACTCATGGCTCGTTTCAAGTGCCGTTTAGACGTACCGAAGGCCCGGAACGCTAAACCGATCATTAAACGCAACCAAACATTTAATTTATTAAAAACCCAATAAATTAAATATTTTTAAAAAGTTAATAATTATTAAAATAAACCCGAGCGTTTCGTTGCTCAAAAAGTAGTTATCCAAACCGTATAGTTTTTATCGTATTTCTTTATCCGAAATATATTTTTGAATTAATATTAACCCATATTAATTATCGTAACCCTCCAAAGATCAAGTACGTATTTAATGCACATAAATACATAAAAGTCAAGTAATCACCGTTAAATTAACTAACAGAAAGTTAACGAAAGTGACGGAAAAAGCAGGGTTGTTACAATTTATATTTAGTTTTTGTTCATTCATATTCATTTAATTTCAGTTCATCCATTCATATTCATATCCAGTGGATTAAACGAGTTAATGGATATTCATTGAATATTCAAAAAATGTTATAATATTTCTTAATATGTGATAAAAAAATGAACACGTAATATAACAAAATATATATAGAATGTGACACCCTACGAAAAGAACCATTGATATGCCCGAATCAGACGGTTTATTCATGCAGTGTCGTTAGGTCGCAAAACGTCAATTCGGGATATCAACAGAAGAAGTTGATTGTTTAATTTATACATGCTGGGCCTAAATCTATTATTCCTTCCTATGGGTTAGCAAGGGAAATATGACCTAGGTTCGTTCCTTGAGCGGTCGAATTTGAAACGGAGCTTATTCAGATAATTTAGTAATTAAGATTGGGTTTGTACACAATTTAGTATCCAAGACTAGTGGCCAGGTACACCTTGTGTGGAGAGGCAGGATCCTTTTGGTCCCAATAAATTGGCGACTGTTCGAAAAATCCAACAACCAAGTCCAACCGGTTTATTCTAGACACCACTTTATTCGGAACCAAATTGTGTAAAGGTAATAGTTGGGTTGATTTGATTTATAATTGTATTTAAAATATTAAAGCAATATAATTAAAATAAGCTAGCTAGCATGCAACAGCTAAGGATAGAGAAGACGTGGTTCACCATAATTTAAGATAACGTAGTGTCGGGATGATTATGAGACACTCATTGGATAGATATACCTCAGTGTGAACATTAGATTCCCTACTAAGCGATTTTTCGATTAGCATGTCACGAGGAACTAGGCTTTGAAGATTCTGATCGGATGGGCTATGCTCAACTCCAGACGCTTTATCCGGTTTAAGAATATAAGCGGCCCATCTTGGATGCAGTGCATACCTTGAGTGCAAGAATAAATTAGCATAGCCATATATATAATATCCAACCTTTCTTAACACCTTAGTGTATCACCCAAGTGAGTGGTTGTGTTTCGAATCCCTTTCTGTCAATGATTTGATAAAATCTAAAGGTTTGTAGACAAATTAGAACCTCTGTTAGTTCTCAGTCATCCTTAAAGATTTATAAGCTTAGTTTGTATTGTAGTGCGTTAAATTCCCATTTATGACTTAAACCAGCCCTTACTTAAATCTACCCAATAAATCCCTTAGTTATCTACCATGTACTAGACTTATAGTGGTTCCATAGCTTCTAACCTTGACCATGCCCAAGTGGTTCTATAGTACATCGACATGAGTCTTATACTCTTGACCAATGTCTTGATCTAGTCCTATGGTAATTCCCCACGTACTTTATAGTATTTCTGATGGGTACATACCTTGACCAATGTATAAACACAGATAATTAATTACCTTATAATTGTCGACTTTATAAAAGATTTTAATCACGTTTATTGGTGGAAGGACGATAATAACGAGGTTTAATATCATAGACAGAAAGCGAGTACGAAACGATAATCATCCCTAACTACCATTACTAAATCATGGTAAATAATCAAGTAATTACTCACACATCATGGCAACAAGCATTTCTAATATTAATAAATCACAAACATCGAACAAGAATATTATAATAAATTAATAAAAGAAAGGATAGATGTTACCGAATAATGTCGGCAGAGTAACACTTGTATTTCTTCATAATATCCATAGCGTTACAATGTTTAATAGCTTCTACTACTAACTACATACTATTCTTCTATTGATCACTAGATAGCGACAATAGAAAGATAATTATTTTCCTAATCTCTGTACTTTTCTCTCTCTAGAATCTAGAGAGAGAAAGTAGAGAGAGATTTAATCTCCTATAAATCACTAGAGAGCGACTATAGAGAGATATTTGAGAGAGAAGTGAAGAATTGGTGTGTTGAAATGGTGGGATGAAGCCTCCATTTATAGAAAATGCTTGGTGGCAAAATTGTAATTAAATTGCTGAAATACCCCTGGCAGGCCGTTTGGCAAGGGGTTTGGCAAGCCGTTTGCCAAGGCCGTTTTTGATGCCCATTTACCAAGGCAAGCCGTTTTTGGTGCTCGTTTGCTGGCAGGCCGTTTTTCATTATGGCAAGCCGTTTGGCAAGGGGTTTGCTGGATCTTTCACCATTTTCGCTCTAGAATCTTCGTTTTAGCTTCGTTTTAGCTCCGTTTTTGACGATTCTTGTGCCCACGCATTCGTAATTGAATATCCTACAACATGAGATTAAGTAATTAAATTTTTATAAAAATTATAAAATAAGTTATTTAAACGCGAGATAATTGTCTTAGCCGGTTTTGCTCGTTTTTTCTCGTTTCTCATCCGTTCTTAGTGATTCTTGAAACATAGCCTTCGTAATGACTAAATCTACCAAATTAACCAACAAAATGATTATTTTGGCGATAAAGTTTGGAACTTTATGATTTTAGGGCTTAATATTGGGGGTAAAAACGTGACTTTTTGGCCGATATCAAATATCCCACACTTAGACTTTGTTTGTCCTCAAACAAACCTTTCATTTATTTTGAGTTCAAGGGTGCTTATGAGGTTTTCGTTCTATTATTCAAGTGGCTTGTTATTTATTATAAGAGCAAAATCAGAGAGCAAAATCAGACAAACCGTCTTCTAAAAGGGGTAGAAACTATCTCTGCAAGCATGAGGGGAGGTTACGTGACTTTGGCTTCCTTACACGGGTCACTCAAATCACTCAAGTGTTTTGGGGTTCCCTATCAATCTATGAAAAGAATTTGCTCATAGCCAGTCATGTTGCAAGTATTGTCATAGGCTTGACCAAGAATCAAATCTTCACCGATTAGATAAGGACGGCACTGATTTTCTCTCTAATCATTCTTTCAAGAGGAAGAGCGGGTTTAAAGGTTGATTTGTGAAGAAAAGTAAAGGTTTTGATATGGCGAAAAGGGTGATTTCGAATCATTTAAATTTAGAGAGAGATTCGACAGATTTTGGTTTCAATGAGGATATTCTTTTTCTAGGAAAGATGGTACTCTATTTTTGTTGAAGAGTTCCTTTAGAGGGTGCTAATTTTCAGCGAAGACTTTGCTTCTTTTCTGCAATCCTCCTGGGTCATAATCTTCATTTTCTTGGGGGATTTATGCTTTTATTTGAAGACTTTTCTCTTCTTTATTTTTGAGACTTTGCTCAACTATTTTTCTCTTTTTTTTTTCTTTTTTTTTTCATATCTCATCTTCATAACTTTGTCCATTTCTTCTTGTGCCCAGAGAGAAAGGTATTTCACCAGAAATAGGTCTTTTATGACCTATCAAAAACAATCTGGAATTTCGGAATTTTTCGACAAGTGATTGAAGCAAACTTGGTCAATCTATCTCTTTGAATTTCTAGATTTTGGAAATGAGAAAGGAAAGAGGGTGGAAAGGGTAACGTATTTGATAGTGAATTTAGGGGTGAGTATTTTCTGATTCATCAACTCTTTGGCGTGAGTTGGTCGGTTTAAATGCGTGGAGTGGAAATGGAAACAGATGGTTTTTGTCTTCTCTATTCAGAATGATTTCAGAAGGAGTATCACACCTACACCACATATGACGCTTACTAACCATTAGCCTCAAAATGTATGTCAAGGTCAAGTTCTAACTCTAAATGCTAACATCGGCACTCTCAACGGAAATGATAGTGAAGCATTAAAAATGAATGCTTAGTCATGCAATGCTCTTTTAGAGAATCGGTTCATCCTTAAGAAGATTTATGTCCTCATTTGTCTTAATTTTAGAACAAACACGCTTGATTTTCGAAAGCACTTTTTCAAAAAGTATCATTTAGTCAAAAAAATTTTGAAAAATTTACGTTGAGGACAAATAATCTAAATAATAGGTATACTCAAAAAGCTTAGCAATATTTTAATTTAAGAACATATTCCGAGCATCCCTTAGCTAATTACGATGTACTACACCGCTATCCCACACTTAGAGGAACATTGTCCCTAATGTTCATTCTTAGATTTTAGGGAATAAAATCCCACACTTAGAGTTTGAACATGTCAGAAAATGTATCTAAGCTCAATATTGGGTTGGAATCCCACACTTAGTGAAAAGCTTAGGATAGGGTATAGTTTAAGGATATAACGAAGCAAAATAAATAAACAAAGAGAAAGAAACGAATTACTCCCCTTGGGTGTGGCTGTGAGCTGATGATCTGAAGGTAGACTGAGTTGGAACCATCTTCTGCTGGATTCGAATCGGTCTTCTTGAAGTGCACTCGAGCTCATTAGGGCGTTCTCATCCTCCATACAACATCCCCCAATAACTTGCAATGAAATAATCAACAGATTTCCTTGTCTTTTTATCATTATTCAAAGGGTCTCCACCACATGCATCAATAATTGTCTATTACTTGTAAAAATGGAAAAGATCAAACCTAGACAGGTGATTAAGCTTTAGGCCATAGACTCACTGATTTGCGTTTTGATGAAAAAGTTATTTGAAAACTTGGGGGTTTCAAATTAGGTTTTTGAAAATTAAAAAAAAAAAATCAGTGTATGACTTAAAGGCTTAATCCCACACTTAAAGTGTTGACTGCCTTTAATTTTAAGACTTTGAAATAATGTAGCAAATTATACATTTAAGCTCAAGACAAGTAGGAGAAGTGAATTCGTCCTAAGAAACGTTGAAAATTTTATTTTAAGTTTCACTTTCTCACTTATTCAATTAAGCTAATTATTCTAATCTAACTACTACTAAAGCTATAGAAAAATAAACACACGGGTTGCCTCCCGAGAAGCGCTTGTTTTTGTTCGAGTCACGAGCCTGACTCTAGCCTTTTTCTCAGGAAATCTAGGTGGCTCCCCTGCATCCATCAGTAGACACAAGAGGTAATATTGGAACATACCGATGAGATTGAAGCGGACATGGAATAAGGTATGTCCAATGGGAAGAGAAGGTGGTTTGAAGTGAATGCTTTGTTTAACTTGGGGTATAACAAAGCTATCAACTTCTTTTACCTCCTTGATTGGAACGGATGGTCAAAGGGTTCCTCATCACTCCATGATGTGTATGCCATTATGTAGCGGAGTGATGGTTTATAAGGTAGCCCTGACGCAAAACCTGACTTTCTTCGAAGTGACTTCTGGTTGGTGGTAATGTTGTACTCTAAGGATGGAGGTGGGATGATGTCCATTGACGTCTCTAACACGGTAGCAACATTAGCAACTACTTCGATGCTAGAACCCTCCATCTATTTCTTCTCATCCGGGCTCTCCATTTCAATTTCTTCATCCACCTCCTCGTCACTCCGGTCGGGAGCTTCAAGTATAATTAGTTCAGAGATTTCTTCTAGAACGAAATCCTCTCCAGTCATTAAAAGATCAAAATAAGGTGGGAGAGAAGATTGGGTTGGTGTGGAGTGGTTATTCTTCTTGTCTTCTGCTTCTATCTTCTTCTCTTCATTCTCGGAATATAAGGTGACTTTTCTAGTGGAGATGGTATTTACTTCGATGTTTTCATCAGAAGGACATACAGACTCGTCGATCGTGAAAGTGACCTCTTCTCCACGGGCTCTCAAGGTGATAGTCCGTGAATAAACCTCAACGATCGCTTTGGCTGTATTCATGAAAGGCCTTCCTAAGATGATAGGGGTTTTCATGTCTTCTTTATAGTCTATAACCACAAAGTCGGTCGGAAAGAGGAATTTGCTGACCTTAACCATAACGTTCTCAGCTATTCCCTTAGGATATCTAATGGATTGGCCAGCTAGCTGGATGCTCATTTTGGTAGGGTTAAGGTTTCCAATTTCGAATTTCTGGAACAATGAGTAGGGCATGAGATTGTGTGACGATCGCTCCAAATCCATATGGACGAACACGTCATTCATTGATTTCATTGCGAGGTATTTGACCTCTATGTGATACATTTTGTAACATTGTATTCGTTTGAAAAGGTATTTCATAAATGAATATATAAATTCCAGGTTTTTAACATCTGATGATTTCTACGTATAGACAATCACCATTTAATGGTTTACAATAATACATCTGTTGACAATACAGTCAAAATAAGATACATGGTAATGGTTTGGTGAATGCAAGTTTCTTGTATATAGCATGTATGACTCCAAGCACATATCTTGTATCACGTATAAGCAAACAGCGGAAGACTTCTAGAAACCTGAGAATAAACATGCTTCAAGTGTCAACACAAAGGTTGGTGAGTTCATAGTTTTAATATTACACATAATCCGTATATCAATGTGGATTACAAAAGTTCAGTTGTTTTATTCAAAACGTTTATCATTATGTTTTAAATAAAAGGTGGATCACAAGATTTCAGTTGTTTCATCCGAAACGTTTATCAAAATATTCTACGAAATTGAGCACCCTGGTAACTAAACTTTAATGTTTATATAATTTGTACCCTTTGTATAATCATCTTAATAATACACGCAAACCAACGTGTATGCTTCTCAAATAGCATACGTCCGTTAAAAGGCTAGCGCTCTAGCTCGGACGGGGATATCAAGCCCTATGGATCCATATACTACTACTCGCGCCCACCAGTTCTTATAACTGGCAGTTAACAGTTACCAAAGCTAAGGGATTTTCGGTTCAAACTCAGTGTAGAATTTAGTATGTACTTGTATCCATTGTGTTTTAAATAAAGTGCATGTATTCTCAGCCCAAAAATATATATTGCAAAAGCAATTAAAAAGGAATCAATGAAACTCACGCATATAGATATTGTAAAACAGTTATTAAATCATTTGCATGTATTCTCAGCCCAAAAACATAAAGAGTAAAAGGGAGCAAATGAAACTCACGCATATAAATATTGTATATCGGTTAATAAAGCATTTGCATGTATTCTCAGCCCAAAAATGTAGAGAGTAAAAGGGAGCAAATGAAACTCACGCATATAAATATTGTATATCGGTTAATAAAGCATTTGCATGTATTCTCAGCCCAAAAATGTAGAGAGTAAAAGGGATCTTATGAAACTCACAGTTAAATATTGATATACAATATTGTAGGAAAGCACGTAGACGCATCGGAGATGATAAACACGAGGTTTGATTCACAAAAAAATACCCCCGAACATTACCCATAACCTCCTTGGCAATAACCCATAATTTCCTTAGCTCTAGCTTGCTCGAAAACTCATTTTGAAAATTACTTGGACAGCACTCCGTCGTAATATTTTTTGTACATTATTATTTTTGTATCGCAAAAATAATAACACTAATAATAATAAAAAATAATAAGATTAATAATAATCTTATTAATAATAATAATAATAATAATAATAATAATAAATAATAAATAATATTACGGAGTATATATATATTTGTGTATGTGTGTGATTTAAATCGAGCGAAAACACTGAAATTTATAGATGTGGCCTGAAATCTGGAGTCATGCGACTCGCATGGAAATGGCCTTCTGGCCATGCGACTCGCATGAGGACCAGGGACAGCTCACATTGTTTTGGCTCCTAGCTTGTCGACATAATATAAAATAAATATAAATATATAAATAATTAATATAATTATTTATATATTATATTTTATTCTTGTGCATAGTAGACTAGATATTTTTGGTCCGTTGCGTCGGGCGTTTCTTCTTGACTCGGGTCCCGGTTCCGGATTTTCAGACGTCCTTGCGTACTATTTTATATCGTGTACTTTGCGTTCCGCAACTTGTACTCTTGTCATTTTTTAGACGTTCTTCATCAATAATTTGAACCTTTTTAATTGTATCTTGTACATTTGAGCATTTTGGACCTTTCCGTTTTCAATTCTTCGTTTTCGCCTTTTGTCTTCGCACTTATTAAATATAAACGAATATTACTTGAATATGGAACAATTACAACTAAAATCCTGTCTTTCTTGGGGGATAATGCTATGAAATATATGTTCCTTTTTAGCCTTATCAATAGCCTTAAATTATCCCTTAATTATATCACTCAAAGTGTATCTTAAACTTTCGAGTGTTTTGGTCATTTACTTCTATAAATCATCGCCTCGCTATTTGTTAAAATACATTTTTATAATAGCGTTTTACTGTAGCAAAGTTACTGTAGCAAAGTCAAATTTTACTGTAGCAATTCACTGTAGCAAATAGTGATTTTCGAAAACACTGTAGCATTTTGAGTAATGTGGCAATTTGAAAACACTGTAACAAATTAGTGTTTAACTGGTTCATCTTAAACGCTTTAGTTAACTTATCTAAATATCAATTGAATCAATAAACGAATGTTACTATCGTTTATTATATATATGTATATATCTTTTTAATATACATAAATCAGTTTTTAAATACACATTGGAAGTTATTTATAAATAAATTTTAATAATAAATATTTCAACTTATCATATACATTCAAATAGATATTTAAACCAATAAGTTTAATGTACGGTATCAAACAATTAATACATTGTTACCTTTTCATGTTATAGTATATATGTATCTATTTACATATAATTGTTCTCGAATCGTCGAAAATAACCGAAGGGTATTTAAATATATAAAAGTAGTTCAAAAATTTTGAGATTCAGTTTTACAGACTTTGCTTATCGTGTCGAAAATGTTAATCATACAAAGATTAAGTTTAAATTTGGTCAGAAATTTCCGGGTCATCACAGATTGATGCTGGCACCAAGGTCAGCGAGAGAATAGATAGTACCAGATTGGTAGCTAGAACAAGGAAGGGTAAATCGTCAGGTATCCCCTAGTTTTTCAGGAAGAGTATTTAAGAGAATTGCTGAACAATCCGCGTTCAGCGGGACATTGGGTACTTCGGGTACCTTATCCTTGGTTGATAGCAGTTTCCTAAAATACTTCTTACTATGAGGATTTTTAGACACAGTGTCCAAATATTTACCGCCAAGCTTGAAAGATTTCATCTTGTTATGTCTTTGCTTGAGACGGCCTGAGAATGGAATGGGGGTTTCCTTAGTAGGTTTAGGTGATGACTCAATGACTACTACCGAACGGGTATTAGTTAGTTTCTTCTCCTTAGAAGAAACTGAAGGTTGGCTATGTGCCACCTTTGAGTCATTTTTAGGACAACCTAGAGAATCAAGACGATGATTTAGCTGGCTTATTTGATTTTCAAGACTACTCAAGTGATTAGTCATGACTAAGTCAGCTGCGTCTTGTCTTGCTGTGATCATGTGGATGATTCGCAGTAGGATATCGTCTGGACTTGTCTCTTGTGGGGTAGTGGGGTTGGTATGTTGGTTGTGCGGATGAGCTAGGATCTTATCAGAGTAGACAACAGAGTCCTCACATTCAGCCTCGTATACCTTGGCCGGATGTGGATCAGTACAATTTTGGCATAATTGCACTTGAGACACATCTTGCAGGAGTTTCTTTAGCTCTCCGACTTCTTTGGTGAGGTTTTCTATTTGGACCGAGAGAAATTTGATGGTTTTATTTTCGATAGGATCGGAGGCAGAAAGCGGTGTTGCTGATGAAATATGCTCTTTCGTGTTCCAATCGTGATGGTGCATAGTCATCTCCTCGATCAATCTCCAGGCCTCTTTAGCAGTGAAGTTCATGAAGTTACCATGAAAAACAGCATCAAGAGTAGACTTATTGTTCTGATTTAGACCTTTGTAGAAGGTCAAAATCTGATTAGAGCTCTCAAGACGGTGGTTCGGGTATCTTCGAAGCAAATGTTTGAATCTTTCCCATGCAGTGTAGAGTGATTCATCGTATGCTTGTTGAAAGTTTACGATATCATTCCTAAGTCTGATTTGTTTTGATGGGGGAAAGTACTTGATTATGAAAGTTGTTGCCATTTCCTCCCATGAGGTGATAGAGTTGGGTTCTAACCCCTTGAACCAGGCTTTTGCATGAAAAGTTAAGGAATAGGGGAACAGATACAGACGAACAACATCTTGTTCAACCCCATTTTGCTTATATGAGTTGGATAAGGAGAGGAATCTATCTAAGTGAGAGTTGGGATCGTCAATTGGTAAGCCATAGAACTGGCAATGGTTCTGGATGAGTTGTATGATGCTATGATTAAGCACAAAAGACGCTCCGTTAACCTCTGAATAGAGTATCGGTCCTCCTCGTCCTTCTAATGAGGGTTTGGTGATGTCAGCAAGAGTGATGTGTGAGACCATCGTCGAACTATCGGCGGGTAAGTGTGGATCTCATCGGATGGGTACAATGTATGATATCGGATAGAAGAAAGGATGTGTCGGAAGAATTCTTAGCGGTCTAAGCAGGTTAAACCATCCTAAAGGTTCACTAATAAGGAAGTCCATTTTAAACTTTTTAATTAATCTAGATTAAGCTAATATTATCTAACCTAACTACGATAAACTAGTAACTTCTGACAAAGTTAGTCTTAGTCAAAAGGGTCTCTTAAAAACTAACTAATCTAAACAGGCTCCAAATCGTACTACCGCTCCCCGGAAGCGGCGCCAAAAATTAACTACTCCTATGATATGCCCGAATCAGACGGTTTATTTATGCGGTGTCGTTAGGTCTCAAAACGTCAATTCAGGATATCAACAGAAGAAGTTGATTGTTTAATTTATATATGTTGGGCCTAAATCTATTATTCCTTCCTATGGGTTAGCAAGGGCAAATATGACATAGGGTCGTTCCTTGAGCGGTCGAATTTGAAACGGAGCTTATTCAGATAATTTAGTAATTAAGATTGGGTTTGTACACAATTTAGTATCCAAGACTAGTGGCCAGGTACACCTTGTGTGGAGAGACAAGATCCTTTTGGTCCCAATAAATTGGCGACTGATCGAAAAATCTAACAACCAAGTCCAACCGGTTTATTCTAGACACCACTTTATCCGGAATATCAAATTGTGTAAAGGTAATAGTTGGGTTGATTTGATTTATAATTGTATTTAAAATATTAAAGCAATATAATTAAAATAAGCTAGCTATCATGCAACAGCTAAGGATAGAGAAGACGTGGTTCACCATAATTTAAGATAACGTAGTGTCGGGATGATTATGAGACACTCATTGGATAGATATACCTCAGTGTGAACACTAGATTCTCTACTAAGCGATTTTCCGATTAGCATGTCACGAGGAACTAGGCTTTGAAGATTCTGATCGGATGGGCTATGCTCAACTCCCGACGCTTTATCCGGTTTAAGAATATAAAAGGCCCATCTTGGATGCAGTGCATACCTTGGGCGCACGAATAAAGTAGCATAGCCATATATATAATATCCAACCTTTCTTAACACCTTAGTGTATCACCCAAGTGAGTGGTTGTGTTTCGAATCCCTTTCTGTCAATGGTTTGGTAAAATCTAAAGGTTTGTAGACAAATTAGAACCTCTAATAGTTCTCAGTCATCCTTAAAGATTTATAAGCTTAGTTTGTATTGTAGTGCGTTAAATTCCCATTTATGACATAAACCAGCCCTTACTTAAATCTACCCAATAAATCGCTTAGTTATCCACCATGTACTAGACTTATAGTGGTTCCATAGTTTCTAACCTTGACCATGCCCAAGTGGTCCTATAGTACATTGACATGAGTCTTATACTCTTGACCAATGTCTTGATCTGGTCCTATGGTAATTCCCCATGTACTTTATAGTATTTCCGATGGGTACATACCTTGACCAATGTATAAACACAGATAATTAATTACATTATAATTGTCGACTTTATAAAAGGTTTTAATCACGTTTATTGGTGGAAGGACGATAATAACGAGGTTTAATATCATAGACAGAAAGCGAGTATGAAACGATAATCATCCCTAACTACCATTACTAAATCATGGTAAACAATCAAGCAATTACTCACACATCATGGCAACAAGCATTTCTAATATTAATAAATCACAAACATCGAACAAGAATATTATAATAAATTAATAAAAGAAATGATAGATGTTACCGAATAATGTCGGCAGAATAACACTTGTATTTCTTCATAATATCCATAGCGTTACAATGCTTAATAGCTTCTACTACTAACTACATAATATTCTTCTATTGATCACTAGATAGCGACAATAGAGAGATAATTATTTTCTTAATCTCTGTACTTTTCTCTCTCTAGAATCTAGAGAGAGAAAGTAGAGAGAGAACTAATCTCCTATAGATCACTAGAGAGCGACTATAGAGAGATATTTGTGAGAGAAGTGAAGAATTGGTGTGTTGAAATGGTGGGATGAAGCCTCCATTTATAGGAAATGCTTGGTGGCAAAATTGTAATTAAATTGCTGAAAAACCCCCTGGCAGGCCGTTTGGCAAGGCCGTTTTTTATACCCGTTTGCCAAGGCAAGCTTTTTTTGGTGCCCGTTTGCTGGCAGGCCGTTTTTCATTATGGCAAGCCGTTTGGCAAGGGGTTTGATGGATCTTTCACCGTTTTCGCTCTAGAATCTTTATTTTAGTTCCGTTTTTGACGATTCTTGCGCCCACGCATTCGTAATTTAATATCCTACAACATGAGATTAAGTAATTAAACTTTTTCAAAAATTATAAAATAAGTTATTTAAACGCGAGATAATCGTCTTAGCCGATTTTGCTCGTTTTTCCTCGTTTCTCATCCGTTCTTAGTGATTCTTGAAATATAGCCTTCGTAATGACTAAATCTACCAAATTAACCAACAAAATGATTATTTTGACGATAAATTTTGGAACTTTATGATTTTAGGGCTCAATATTGGGGGTAAAAATGTGACTTTTTGGCCGATATCAACCATCTAAGCTTGCAATCAACCATCTAAAACACACGAATCCGCCTGAAAATTACCATTATAAGTTTATAACCACCCATACCGTCTGAAATGTCAAACCGGAAACCACCCTTAAACTACCTCATAGTATTTGTTTCAACAACAACAACAACAATACTCAATCTCGCATCTGCGAGGTATTGGGGAAGGTGAGATGTTGACAATCCTTCCTCTACCCTAGAAATAAAAAAGAAGTCGTTTCTCTAACTACGAGTCGAGAACGGAAATTCTCCACCCACCAGGGAGAGAAAGTCATCCCCTCTCTACTCCACGGTAGAGAGATTGCTTATAGTATTTGTTTCAATTCACGCTTCAAAAGTTTGCATCAGATTTTATATAACTTGTTAATTCAGAGTTTTATATATAAAAGGCATTACTAAAAAATTTATATTTTAAAATAGCTCAATGATTAGTGATTCACATCTTCATAAGCGAGTTTAGGTTCAAACGTCACTCGTAATAACTCAATTTATATTAAAATAGAAAACTGTCACACAATGACTCGATTAGACTACTCGTTCGCTTGTTTCCTTGATTAAACTTGTTATATTCTAGTGTTGTTTATGTTTACACTTTCTTCTGATGAATATTTGACACTTGACACTGTCAGTCTGTCACATCATCTTCATGGCGCATTCAAATTACTTTGAAGATTGGTAAAGAGAGTTTGAAGTTTAAAGTTCTACCAAACTATTGTATTACTCCGTATTAATTAAAATTTTTCCAAAGATGGTTTAACTAGATGATAACACATCACTTCAAAAATAACCATAGTATCAAAACTGAAAAGTGTTTGCCAATTTTACTGTCAATATAAATGTTAACTGATGACACATTGGAAGATACTAAAAAACTCTATTTAAGTTATATATGTTGCTTTAGAGCAAAAGGCAATTTCACATTCTTTTAAAATTAAAAGTAAATTCACCATAAAATTGGGACTCAGATTATATAATTTACATTAATTCACTTAGGTTGTGTTTGTTTATAACTGTAACATCCCTGATATTATGAGGGTCCTAGATGTAAGGTCATTGGAATTTAGGGACTAAAGGTGAGAAACTCATAAAACCAATAACTTCTCATTCTTAGATATAAAAAAAATTAAAAGAGAGAAAAAGATAGAGATAGCAGGTGACGAGCAAAGGAAAAAAAAAAAAAAAGAGAGGAGAAAGTTTTTAATTTTCTTCAAATCGGAGCTAGGAGTTGGTGATTTTGTGCAATTAGAGGTTGGTTAAGTCTAAGAGTGTAGAGACTTGTGAAGAAATCACCTTCTCTTCATCACCCTCATTAGTAGGTAAGAACCCTAACTTATTTGTTGAGTTTTCTTATGAATTATGTTAATCTATGTTAGTGGGTGTTGTGATTAGTTCATGTATGATGCACAAACATCATGGATGAATTAGGGTTTGGGTAATTGTAATCAAAATTTATGATTTTAGTGTTTGTAAATGAAGATGGTGATGATGATTTATGGTAAAAATCAATCCTTGTTAGTGTGGTCGATCAATGCTTAGTGAATTGGTGTTTTGGGTAGGGTTATGAGTTGAAAATTGGGTAAATGATGTTGAACCCGTAGCTAAGATAAACTGCACAAAAACATGATTTTGTAAAGGTCGTATCTCATCAACCGTAGCTCCGTTTGGGGCGTATGAGCACTTTTCGGAAAGGGCTTTGAATATCCTATCCAGTGAATAAGCTTTTGTTGACCATAAAGATGTTTAACAGGGTCAGAATCTGCTGTAAAAGGGGGCTGTCCAAAGTGGTTAAAATGGGTAAAATTTGTACAAAGTGTTATGGTTTGGGATTTTGGGCTTGGTATTAGTGTCTATATTGTTAGGTTGTTGTTTGGGCCTGAATTGCCATTCATAGTGGTAATGGGTCGAGTCTTTCTTGAGTCAAATTGGTCGAAATCTTAAGTGGGTCGAAATTAAGCTAGTCGTCACCTATGGTGTCTAGTGGCTTTATGGGCGGGTTTTGTGGTTATGTGTGTGATAATTAGCTAAATAAAAATATTTAGCTTATTATTTGTGATATAATGTAATAGGTGGATTACATTAGCGACTCGTGGAATTCGGATATTGTGTTGCTAGAGATTCCGAGGTGAGTGGAATAATTATATGTATGTGTATATAATTTATTTGCTTGTGTGTGGGGTGTGGTTAGTGTATCCGTGCGTGAGGTTGCACCGTTCGTGAGGATTTCACTACCCTTTGTACGATGGGGGCCACATGTGTGTCATGGTGTTGGTAGTTTTACTACTTCGTCATGACATGTGTGATGGGTGGGTTGTGGCCGTTGACTCGGTCCACTAACTTCACCTTGGGAGTAACGTTGTATTTGCGCGGTATAACGTTATCGGGAAATGCGAGTACCGGTAGGAAATGCGAGTACCATTCCCGGGTTGTGTGTATATGGATCCATATTTCTTGTATATGTGTGTGTGTTTGTGTTATAGCATGTTACTGGTTGATTATATGCTAACAGTGATGCTAGCTTGGTGTATGCGTTATTATGCGTTGTATGTGTAAGTGGGTGCAAGTAAGTGAATTATATATGTATATGTATAATTATTGCGTTCACTAAGCTTTATGCTTACCCCTCGCGTTGTTTACTTTTCTTATAGGTACGGTTGACTTGGAGCTATCTAGTTGCTAGACTAGATATTTAGACGTTGTTTGAGCTCATGACGGGATGGCTCGTGACTTATTGGACTTGGGTTGGGGATAGATAGTCCCCGTGATCATGCTCCTGGTATTGGTTTGGGTTGTTGAGTCTTAAACCATTCGTAAGGTAATTTGGGTAAAAATTACACTTTTGTGTTATGTAACGGATCGTGGGTCACCCGATAAATGATTAAACTTGGTCAAGCATTTCGTTGTATGATTTTGTCGTATGTTGAAGCTTAAACAGATTTAGGTTGATATGAACGGGTTCGGGTAATTTTTGTGTTAGTTTTGGAATGGGTCAAGATGAAAAAAAAAAGTTGTCGTTTTTGAAATTGAGCCGAGGTTCGTTTCAATAACCTTCGAATCATGAATGAAAGGTGATGTTATAACTTATAAGTAACCAAAAAAAGAAAGAAAAAAAATTGCTGAATAATTTTTAGTTGAAGTACTCTCTATTTAACGCTCCATTCTCATTTAATATATATTAAATGATATCTAGAACAATCAAACAACAATATTTTTGTATTTATTAATGTAAAGTGTAAATACTTTAATTTTACATCATTGATTGTATTCATTTTCTTTTAATTATCAAACATGTTATTATTATTCGAAATTTAATTCAATCAGAACTTTTGTACTATTATTCTAATTTTGAACTATTTAATACTTTTAGTCATTCTACTTTATCAAATACGGCCTAAAAAATAATTAAAAAAATAAACGGCCTAAAATACATTCTAGATTCATTAATGTAGGCATGAAAAAATTGTTGCTGTTAAACAATACGGAGTATTATTCAAGCAGGTATATATACGTTGATGTCACCATAAGGTATCTTATTCTTTATGTGTTTCATTTGTTACTTTGTTTTATTCATACATGATCCAAGACTTGAATAGAGCATGACTGGATTGGATCATGTCATAAATGATTAGACAAGAGATGAACAATAAATCATTCTTTTCGGTACACTTGCGCAATGCATATGGTACGGTTGTTGTTGATTGATTGCATCTATACCGACAACACCTATATATATGAAGTTTAGCATCGATTCTGTGAACTGTGACCCTTACCTCCACTCTTAACTCGATTTCATGTTAACCTCCATCAAAGAATCGTGTCTCGCTTTCATATATCAGTCAACTAATCACTTAATCACAAAATTTGTCATTACGTTAAAACTTATAGCTTTGAATCTCATGACACGAGTTAATGTTCAATTGCAAGAACTACAATTCAACGAGTGTTGATCGGATCGCGTGTTGTTTTCATATGATGTGATGTGTGACTTCACCAATTAGTAGTAGAAGGAGTTTCTTTTAGACTTGTATGCATGTATTTGTTTTGTCACATGACCGATGTGAGACTTTGATTTGCACTCTTACAAACCTCCCCTCAAACCTATGTCTCTCCTTTAGACCTCTCCTCGAACGATAGCTGGGTCCACTCATTATGACCGATGGGGGCGCCACTCCGCACCGTGCGCTCAGAGGTGCACACACTGCACCGTCCACCACATCCGGGCTATAGTCTGGGGCCGATACCACTGATAGGATGGTATAGTATAGCCCAACAACGTATCGTCATATCCTACAATATAAGCCCAAGAGTCCCTCTTTTCTCTAAAACCAATTAGTAGTAGATAGAGTTCCCCTTGTAGTTATATAGTTATATGCTACAGTAAAAAAAACTTTGCTACAGTAACTTTGCTACAGTAAAACACTATTTCAAAATGAAAATGTATGTATTATATGTTAACAAATAGCGAGACGATGATTTATAGAAGTAAATGACCAAAACACTCAAATATATAAGTTATACCTCGAGTGGTATAGTTTATGGATGATTTAAAACTATATTTTGACAAAGGTACGATTCAAAAAAACGTAAAGTACAAGTTTTCTCAGTATACGATAGGACGTTCGAAAAACCGGAACCGGGACATAAGTCAAGTGATGACTTACGACTTATCGGAATAAAAATTACAAGTCAACTATGCACCTGGATTTAATATAATATATAATTAATTATATAAATTATATATTATAAATATAATATAAATAAATATGTCGACAAGAGTCATGACAAAATCATATGTGAGCTGGAAAAGCTTCCCATGCGATCGCATGGGAATTACACTGTCCAGCCATGCGATCGCATGACAACCCTGGACAGGCCACATCTATAAAAGCCGATCATTTCTGGTTCTGAATTCATTTAAATTACTCCGTAAGTATTTATTATTATTATTATTATTATTATTATTATTATTATTATTATTCCTAATATTATTAGTAATATTAGTGTTATTAGTAATATTATACATAAAATACTACGACGAGGTCTTGAGCGTGTCACTTTCAAAATGGTTTTCAAGCGGGATAGAGCTAAGGAAATTATGGGTTATTGCCAAGGAGGTTATGGGTAATTTTCGGGGGTATATTTGTGAATCAAACCTAGTGTTTATCATCTTCGTTACTTCTACGTACTATCCTACAATATTGAATCTCAATATTGATACGTAAGCACTCATATTTTATCTTTTATATATTAATTGTGTATCCATGTCTAGTGCTCGAGTATATATATTTATACATACGTGTATGCTAAATTTCGTCGTTAAACAGTTTATAATAGATCACGAATTAAATACATATATTACTGGTAAAAGGTATATGATATACATGTTTTTGGAAAGCTGGTGAAAAATCAATAATTTTTCATTTAGATATCGAATAGTTTCGATGAACGGATTAAAAGATATGATCAACTGAATTATAATTGACGTTAATTGGAATTGCTTTTGAATCTGCAATTAATATTTAAACAACTTGGTTGTAAGATTGATAAATTGAATTTTTGAGTATTACCAACCGAGTAAATGAATCCTTATATAAGATACGTCTCGTTTTGTTGAACTATTGTCAAAATTGACTTTTTGAAACAACTTTGGATAACTTTTGTATGTCGATCTCGAGCATTAGGATTGTGATACACTATGACCTGACCTAACTTGATAGACATTTATTGACCAACATATGTTCTCTAGGTTGAGATCTACGGTTATTTGGTAATCCGTGTTTCGGTCACATTTTGGTGAACGACTTTATATGCTGCTAAGGTGAGTTTCATTTGCTCCCTTTTTAATTGCTTTTGCAATCTATATTTTTGGGCTGAAAATACATGCACTTTATTTTAAACGCAATGGATACAAGTACATACTAAATTCTACACTGAGTTTGAACCGAAAATCCCTTAGCTTTGGTAACTAGTAACTGCCAGTTATAAGAACTGGTGGGCGCGAGTAGTAGTATATGAATCCATAGGGCTTGATATCCCCGTCCGAGCTAGAGCACTAGCCTTTTAACGGACGTATGCTATTTGAGAAGCGTACACGTTGGTTTGCGTGTATTATTAAGATGATTATACAAAGGGTACAAATTATATATACGTTAAGTTTAGTTACCAGGGTGCTCAATTTCGTAGAATATTTTGATAAACGTTTTTGGATGAAACAACTGAAATCTTGTGATCCACCTTTATATACAGATTATACGAAACATTAAAACTATGAACTCACCAACCTTTGTGTTGACACTTGTTAGCATGTTTATTCTCAGGTTTCCTAGAAGTCTTCCGCTGTTTGCTTAGATGTTAGACAAGCTATGTGCATGGAGTCTTACATGACATATTTTTCAAGGAAACGTTGCATTCACCAAATCATCACCATGTATCTTATTTTGACTGCATTGTCAACGGAAGTACTGTTGTAAACTATTATTTATGGTGATTGTCTATATGTAGAAATCATCAGATGTCGAAAACTTTTGATTTAAATATTCATTTATGGTGTGCCTTTTCAAAAGAATGCAATGATTACAAAACGTATCATATAGAGGTCAAATACCTCGCAATGAAATCGATGAATGACGTGTTCGTCCATATGGATTTGGAGCGATCGTCACAGACTACCAGCTTTTTTGTTCGACTACCGCTGTGTTCTACTTTTCTTTTGTTAAACTATCAAAAATGTAGAACACATTTTGTTCGACTTTCATTTTTTTTCTTTTCGACTATCTACGTTCTACTTTTCAGTGTATTTTTGAGTTCTCAGGGTTCTCACACTAATAGCCGTTAGTTGATGAACAATACCATTGCTGACGTTATTCTGACGTTAGCATGACATCATAATATAATTTCAGTTTTAATAACTAGCATTATATATATATATATATATATATATATATATATATATATATATATATATATATATATATATATATATATATATATATATATATATATATATATATATATATATATATTGGTAGGATCAAGAGGGAAGTAACCAATAGGGGGAAAGCGGGAGGAAGCAAAAACTTTTTTTTTTTCATTTTTTGAAAAAACTTTGTTCACGAACATTATAGATGAGATGAAAATATGAACATTTAGTAGAGACACTTTGTGATAAATGTTTTTATTTTGGCGGAAAAACGCTCGAAGAAGTAATATATAACAATTATCTTGTTTTTCGAGCGTATATTGAGGTTTTAGCTATTGGGGTTTAGATATTAGGGTTTAGATATTAGGGTTTATAGGGTTTAGATATTAGGGTTTAGAAATTTAGGGTTTATGGTTTAGATTTAGGATTTAGATTGAGTTTTTAACACGAACGGTTTAGAGTTTAGGGTTTAGGGTTTGGTGTTTTGGGTTTATGGAATAAATCCAAAACACCAAACCCTAAACCCTAAATCCTAAACTCTAAATCGGGCTAAATTTTACTTCACAAAATATGGAGAAAAAAAACGTTCATATTCTTCACGAGCAATATTATCTTGAATGTTATTTTTGTCGATCGTTTTTCCGCCTAAATAATAACATTCATCATGAGGTGTCTCTTCTAAATGTTTATATTTTCGTGTGATCTTGATGCCGGAAAAAAAAATTCCAAAAAAAAAAAAAAAAAAAATTTGCTTCCCCCCGCTCCTCCCCCCGATTGGTTACTTTCCCATTGATCCTGCCCCTAATATATATATATATATATATATATATATATATATATATATATATATATATATATATATATATATATATATATATATATATATATATATATATATATATATACATATACATACATACATACACACACACGAATTATGAAATAACTACATAACACAACTTATTTTACTGTTAGAAACTTGCTATGGAATGATAGTCTAGATTGGTTCCTTGATTGTGTTAACACTTTCATTGTAAAGTACTTCATCTCAATTTATGCATAGATTCACAGAAGCTTTATAGAGATAAGATAAGAACGTGTTTTCGATTGTAAAATAGAAATCAAATTATTGAGGGTAAATGTATATGTTTATGTATTTTCATATGAAAGCATACTTTTATTTTTAGAAGGAAAAACAGTTAATTTCAGTTGAAACAAATGGGTGAAACTCTTTTTTTCCCTGCGAGAGAATACATTTTCAGTATGTTGCGCCCCCAACAAGGAGGGCGGCCCCTTGATATCATGTCAACCCTTATTAGTGTACACTCTGCACACTCCATTATTTAAGTGCAACTTTGATACTTATTTCAGGTAAATTACAATTACTTAATATAAAATTTAGATGATACTGAAAATTACAAACAAAATATAAAGAATTAATCGCGTTAGCATTTTTAAGACAAAATTTCATTTCTCGTCTCTGAACTTTACATCAAATTTGACTCCTCGTCCTTTTTTTTTTTTTTTGTGTGCATTCATCGTCCCTAATGTATCACAATTCTACATCCCTCGTCCTTTTTAGGGACGATGGATGTAGAATTGACAGAAAGAAAAAGGACGAGGAATCAAGAAAAATGACGAGGGATGTAGAATTTTGATACATTAGGGACGAGGGATGCACAAAAAAAAAAGAAAAAGGACAAGGAGTCAAATTTGATGTATAGTTCAGGGACGAGGAATGAAATTTTGTCCATTTTTAATTAAAAGTTGAAATTGATTGATTTTTTCCCCAAAACAAAGTTCTTTTATAAAATTAAAGGAATTTATCCAAAATATAAAACACCTTTAAACCGTACAACCATTGCTAACATTCGAGCTAAACTAACCTAACAACCCAAACTTAACTCATGAGTCACGAGACTACATCGCAACGGAAGCAAAGCTAGTACACAAATACAATCTGACCCACTTTTTTTTTTTTTTTGGGCCAAAAAACGAATACTCATATAGAAACGAATCTGTTTTCAAAAGAAAAACGCCCTCAACAAGAAATACAAAAAAGACGGGGGAAACGAGGAAGCTCGTACCTAAAAAGCAACTATCCGAACGAAACTATCTATAAACGAGCCTCCCTAACAACCCGTAAAACCATAAAGACAAACTAACCAAACCAAACCAGTTACAACACGAAAAGAGGAATCACACCAAACTAACTATCAAAACGAACCCGAACACTCAACCTCGAGGACCCGCCCTTTTCAATTTACCGTTAACCGTCTCTTTCAAGGAATTCTTCCCGGACCGATTCTCTATCTTGTACGATAACACATTGGTGGAACTGTCGCCTAGTGCACTCTCGCCGGCCAAACGTGTCATCATAACATCGAAAGCCACAAAAGCTTCCGCGGACATATTACCTCGCCCGATTGCCGATGAACCGTCTACTTTACCATCTTGAGGACCCATAAACAAGTTTTGAATTGCTTTCCCATAATCCAAGTCATCAACATTATCTTTAAACTTATAAATACCCTAAGTAGAAGCCACGTTCATCTTCATTCTAAACCTCGGATTAAAATTACCAAGCAAATCTTTAGAAACATTTCAAAAGGGTATTCAATCACAAAAAACAATCAAAAGATTAAAAGCTCTTTAGAATCATATTAGTCCACATGAGGTTTCATCCAAAGCATTAATTGGTGATAAGAGTACTGGCCCATGAAGCTCGTATGACAACTTCAAGATTCAATTAGACTTTCAATTTTAAGATTCATTTTGTTTACCAAGGTAGCAACAGAACTTATTTAATAAATAGAAGTAATTTCTACATAGTAGAGTTTCTACAAGATATGAACTCTTATAATCTAGACAAATTAAACACTTAATTTGGATGGCATTTAATCTAATTGGTATGTTTATTTTTAACATATTTTCTTAATTTACACATTTTAGTTTTTTGTTAGAGAAAATTCATGACCCGGACCCTAAATCGACTTAATTATTAATATTGCGAAGGAAACCAAAACAATACCGACAAACAACACTTTCGCACCCTACTCGCTTACACAAAAAGAATCCATATACTGATAAGCGGCGTACAAGAGATTTGTTATCATGATCAATCATATCACTTGTCCATAAAAGATTCTAGCAACCATTTATACAGTTTGATCAAGAGGTATAGGCCCCTTTGAACGTCATTTTCAAAAGCTTACACGAGCATGTAACTAAAGTAGCACTAGTTGGATGCATAGATACCAATATGAGATTCCAAAATAACCTTATAGTATTACCACAAAAGAATAAAATATTATGTACATTTTTTTCTCTAGCAGCAGCACACAAGTTTGTCTGATATATAGCAAGGATTCTCATACAGATAACAGATTTTTTTGAAGGAAAAAAGAGGACCATTCAATCTTATATCCTAGACTCTTAGTGGTTTGGGTCCTATTGGGGTCTAGTAGTTTGTGTCATGACAAGAGGTCACATATCCAACTATCACTAGCAGCACGGAGTACTCATGAAAAAAGATCGTAAATGGTTATGGGATAGCCTAATTAGCGATCACGTACATTTGAGTAAATATACTTTCCTTTTTGCGGGTAGCTTGAGCAGCATGTTCACTCGGCTGGCCCGTGGTTTTTTTTTAAAAAAAAGAAGATATATATATATATATATATATATATATATATATATATATATATATATATATATATATATATATATAACAAAACACGAAGATAAGCATAGAATAAGCATCTTGATCGATCAAACAACCGTTATATATCAGGACAGGCATCCACTTTATTCTTTGCTATATAGAACAAGTCCAAGATACAAAAAGCTATGCGCTTTGAATCAATTCGATTACAGCCATTGATCATATTATAAATCCAGCTATACCATAAATAACGAGACCAATAGATTCAAGTCTCATGTAGAGTGATATGATACAAAGAGATTGAAAGATAAATTAAGTTCTTTATTATATATTATCGACTATTAATTTATTAGGACATGTAACACTTGGGATTTTATAAAATCACAATCTACATTGTTATGACTGCAAACAACTGAATGAACATAGAGGATAGATTCTACACATATATATAAAATACAAAAGCGTAATAACTGTATTTGTATTTAGATGATGACGTGGAATTTAATTTCTTATTCGACTTCCACATGAGTAAGTGAGACTGCAAGTGTTACCAACTACTACTTGGTACTTATGAACTGGTCTAGCAAGAGATGGCGGCAAATGAACAAGCAGCTCACAAACACATTGATCATCAACTTGTGACAACCACTTACAACATTGTTGTTCAACAGGCGTGTCTCTATGTCGACGATGATGCCTATTATGACGACGACGGCGATGATGTTTTTCCTTATGTTTTCTCTTATGTTTTTTCTTTTTACGGTCATGATCATCATCATCATCATCATCGTCATCATCATGGTCTTTATCATCATGGTCGTGGTCATGATCATCGTGGTCATCATGGTCATGATCATGATCATGGACATCAGGGTCTGGTTCCTCATCATCATGATCATCACCGTCGCCATGATCATGATGGTGATCATCCTCATCTTCGTCATCATCATCATCATCATCATCGTCATCGTCATCATCATCATGGCGATCAACATCAGCATCATCATCATCATCACGACGATCATCATCATCTTCGTCGTCATCATGAGAAGGAGGTGGTGGAGATAATGAGTCCCGAGGGGACGGTGGAGGGACTTGTATAAATGGAAGATATGCGCACGCTTGATTCGCAAGGGCCATTTGAAAATTGCAAAGGGGGCGAGGAGCAAAAGGGGCGAGAGGCACCAAAGGGACTGCTTGGCCATCACTAAGACGATTAAGAGCTATAACATACAAAAAGATTGACAAATTAAGAATTGCAAATCTAATCATTGTTTCTGTATGATATAATTAAACTTTTATTATTTTTTCTTAAGGTCAGTTTACTTCTACTGATATATATATGCAAATGCATACATTTATATGCAACTATATCCATAAACTTTGTGTGTTCTTGGAAGTATGTCAAAATTAAGGACTACAGTTATCAAAAAAGGTTGAATTTGTGATTTAAATTGTTATATTATACACACACATTCCCTTTGCATGAGTTTCGGGTAGATATTGTTTGGTGAAGTATTGTTTACTTTCTACACGCCCAACTTATTCCTATTTCTACTACAGTACATTTTTACAAGAAAACGCGCTGAAATTTGTATATATAGATATTTAATAAGCCCAACCTATTTCGAACGACTGACGATTTTACCCATTTGTGTCAAAGTTTAACCTCATGTTATGAACTTGACACAACTTTCGAATGATATATACGGAGTATCATGCAAATATAGATCGATCAGTTATGTTTTGTCATCAATCGAGTACTTAAATTCAAAGAGATCTAGAAACTGATATCATTTTAAGTAATACAAAATTTTTTCTCTGAACTAATTGGGTCCTCTATTAGTGATTCAGTTCAGCTTGTATGACATGTACATACGTAAGCAATTGTCCAAAGATATCAAACACTTGGTAAGGGAGTAATGAGTAATAATAGCTCCATTGGGCCTTTTTCACAAATTCTGATAAACTGGTTATTTGGGCTCAACAAGCAACAGGCTTAAAAAGTTACAAAAAGTGATATTTTCATATTTTTGGCTGTTCAGAAAACAAACCGCAAAGTTGTAGATTATAATAGGAATCAAAGACGGAGCATAGAAAGGGCAGGAGGGGGTTGAGGCCCCACCAAAAAAAATTGTTCTTACTAGCAATTTATGTGTTCGTGGAGATTATACATGGAAAGTTATATAGTGGCCCCACCAAAAAAAATTCGCTAACAAACCTTGAGGCTTTTGAAATTGGGTTTTAATAACTCCGTATTGAAAATTCTTCAGTCTTCTAGCGAATACTAAAAAACATAAAGTAATTTTTTTCCTCCTGTTCCATTTAGCGAATTTGTTATGGGTGGAAATCAAACCTTCCTTCCAAACTAAAGGTATATATATTTTATTTTATTATATGTAATATGTAATATGTAATATGTATAATAATAATAATAATCCGTTTATCGTTTATATATATGTCGATATATATATATATATGTGTGTTTCTAAGACTTTTATATTTCAATTGTAGTTTTAATCTTAGTTCATACTTTTATTAATTTAAATAGATTTAATATAGAAATTTTCTAATGACAACCATTAGAATTGTCTTTAATAAAATATTAATGAATGAAATAGTGGTACATGTGTTGACTTAGTGATTGTTATTTCCATAAAATGAGTAGTTAGTTTCAATGTACCAACCAAATTAGCATGTTTAAATTTTTTAATGACAACATTTAAAACGTGTTAATTATAACAATAAGTTGAATATTGGTACGTTGATTAACTGAATGGTCAAAATTTAACGTCAGGGATGTCTACCTTTATTGAATAACTGAGAATTAGTTTATGCTTTTATTTATAAACAAATTAAACGATTTAAAAATCTTAAGGGCCTTTGAGCCGTAGTATCTTCTTATTCGATCACCGTTAGTCATTCTGATTGATGACTTTCTTTATGAATCTTATATATATATATATATATATATATATATATATATATATATATATATATATATATATATATATATATATATATATATATATATATATATTTTGTTTGACTTTTTTCGGCCCCCGTTATATCACTATTCAAGCTCCGTGCCTGATAGGAATTGATCTTGGTCTCCATTATACCTCGCAATTGAGACCCATATTCTCAAATCTAAGTTAAATGGATCAAGTTTTCGAATCAATTGAGTCGTGAAAAGAATTAGGTCCCACAATGTTGACAAAAAATTAAAAAGAATGTCCAATAAGTTTTTCTTCAACTTATTGGCTGGCTCATATACAAAATATAAAACAACGGGTCAAATGGGTATCAAATTTTAAAGTTCAACAAATAGAGACATGTCTAATAGATCTTGTGAATGAGTCAAGCATACCAACTTTCATCCGTCAATCATTTATGAAAACTGTAATTGTTATATCAGTTATTATGTATATTAATATTTTCTTGTGTATATAATAGATATTACTCCATAATAATAAATAATAATGACTAAAACGATAATAAATGTAAAAAATGAAATGTAAAAGTAAATGATCCGTTGGACCTATTTGACCCATTACGGGTTTCGACCTGTTACCGAAACCGACCCAACGTGACCCGTTTAGACCCATTTAAAAGTTTTATTCGTTTGACCCATGACCACTTTCAGCCCAAAACTGTTTTGACCCGTTACCCAAACCGACCTGTTTGCGAGGTATAGTCTTTCCTAGAGATTTCGTGCATGAACCACCAATCGGGTTTAAACCTTACGAGCAAAACATCTTGAGTTGGAAAACAACCATGGGTTAGCCTACATACATCTATATAAAAATATCCGTCCTCTCTGTTAACTACGCAATCAAAATCGGTATGTTTGGATGAGAGGTTTTTTTGGAGCTTTTAGCTTCTAACTTTTAATATTAAAGCTTGTATTTAATAAAAAAAAAAGTTTATATGGTTAAAAAAGCTTAAATCTTTAGACTGGAGGGAAAAAGTTAAAAGATACTAGGAGTATGTTTGACAAAACTAGCTGTTAGCTGGTAGTTATTAGTTTTTTTATATGTATTTAGATATTTGAGAGAGTAATTAGTACTATAAAAATAAATAGTAAAATAACAAAAAGTTATGAGTTCTTTTCAAACGCTAGTTCTATGATCATTTAGCTTCTAGCTTTTTGTTTCCTAAAAGTTTTAAGCTCTTTTAACGAAATGATATTTTTTATTAGATATGAATTTTTTTTTCATAAAAAATAGAAGCTAAAATTTCTTGTAAAATTCCAAAAAACTTCAAATCAAATATACCCTAAAATGAGCGTTTGAAAAACACTCATAATTTTTTGTCATTTTACATTTTTTTTAACAATACTAGCTATTATGGTAAACACTTGAAATACATTAAAAAAACTGTTATAATTCAGTAGGCTTATAACTACCTTTAGTGGTTTGATTCTTGATTAAGAATGCTAATAATGAAGTGTAAGAACAAAGATGATAATGGAGAGAAAGAAAGAAACACTTTGTAAGTGTGAGAAAATGGTGCAAGTTTAATGCTTGCATTCATGGCTATTTATAGCAAAAATATCACAAGTTTAGGTAATACAATAATATTACTTTTGTGTATCAATAATTGACTATCCATTTATATAATATATATTCTATATTATAACACTCCCCCTTGGATATCAATTTTGTTTGTTGAAGATCAACTGTAAGTTACTGCCTCGTTAAAAACCTTGCTATAGAAAACCCAGTGGGAAAAAACTTTAGCTAAGGGAAAAAGAGTGCAGCATGGAGTTGACTCCCCCTCAAGTAGACATCGCTTCAGCTGTTACATCTTTTGAACATGTCTCATGCCAATATTATGAACGTGTGTTCTGAAAATAGCAGTTGGAAGTGCTTTCGTGAAAGGATCAGCAGAGTTTTTGCTGGATTGAACATATCTCATTTCAATCTGGTTGTTCTTAATGAGATTTTGAGTGTATGAGAAGAATCTAGGAGGTATGTGTTTTGTTCTGTCACTTTTGATATACCCTTCTTTCATCTGTGCTATGCAAGCTGCATTATCTTCATAGATAATTGTTGGACTTTTATCGCGTTCTAGTCCACAAGAATCAGTAATGATTTGTGTCATTGATCTCAACCAAAAACATTCCCGAGTAGCTTCATGTAATGCAATCACTTCGGCATGATTTGATGATGTAGCAACAAGTGTTTGTTTTTGAGAACGCCATGATATTGCAGTACCTCCATTTAGGAATACATATCCAGTTTGAGATTTAGCTTTATGTGGATCAGATAAATAACCTGCATCAGCATAACCAACCAAATCTTGTTTTGATTCGTTAGAATAAAATAATCCTAAATCAGTAGTTCCTCGAAGGTATTGAAATATGTGTTTGATCCCATTCCAGTGTCTTTTGGTAGGAGCAGAGCTGAACCTTGCCAACAAATTAACTGCAAAAGAAATGTCAGGTCTTGTACAATTTGTAAGATACATAAGAGCTCCAATTGCACTAAGATATGGTGCTTCTGGTCCAAGAATATCTTCATGATCTTCACATGGACGAAATGGATCAGTTTCAACATTGAGTGATCTAACAACCATAGGAGTACTTAATGGTTTTGCCTTGCCCATATTGAAACGTTTCAAAATCTTTTCAGTATATGTTGTTTGATGTACAAGTAAACCATTAGGCATATGCTCAATTTGTAAACCAAGGCAATACTTGGTTTTTCCGAGATCTTTCATTTCAAATTATTTCTTTAGAAGTTGAATGGCTTCATGGATCTCTTTATTTGTACCTATGATGTTAAGATCATCAACATAAACAGCTATGATCACATATCCGGATGTTGTTTTCTTAATGAAAACACAAGGGCAAGTAAGGTTATTTGTATACCATTTGCTTATCAAGTAATCACTTAATCGGTTATACCACATACGTCCCGATTATTTTAACCCATATAAAGATCTTTGTAATTTAATCGAATACATTTCTTTGGGTTTTGCATTTGATGCTTCTAGTACCTTAAATCCTTCAGGTATCTTCATATATATATATATCACTATCAAGTGATCCATATAGATAAGCAGTCACAACATCCATGAGATGCATTTCTAAATTTTTAGAAACTGCCAGGCTGATTAAGTATCTAAAAGTAATTGCATCCATAACAGGGGAATAAGTTTCTTCATAATCAATTCCCGGTCTTTGAGAAAAACCTTGAGCTACAAGTCTAGTTTTATACCTTGTAACTTCATTTTTCTCATTTCTTTTTCGGATGAAAATCCATCTGTATCCTACAGGTTTCACATCTTTAGGAGTGAGAATGATGGATCCGAAAACTTTTCTTTTATTGAGTGATTCTAATTCAGCTCGTATTGCTTCTTTCCATTGAGCCCAATCATGTCTATTTTGACATTCAACCATAGATGTTGGTTTTGGATCATCATCATTATTCATGATGTCATATGCAACATTAAATGAAAATTTCTCATCAAGATTTTTCATTTCATTTCGGTTCCATAATATTTTTGAATATGCATAATTGATTGCAATTTCTGTATTGACATCATCAATCTCCTCTGCAGTAGGAGTACTGATTTGTGGTTCTTCTTGAACACTTTCTTTTACCTCATTATCAGCTGATTTTCTTTTTCGAGGATTTTTATCCTTTGAACCAATTGGCCTTCCACGTTTCTGACGTGGCAAAGATTCATGAGTGACGTTATTGCCAGCTTTTGGAATTTCAATTCGAGCTGGAGTATTTACTGCTGGTATATATGATTTTGTCACCATTTTTGTATCTGTAAATGCATGAGGCAATTGATTTGCAAGTTCTTGTATACGCATTATCTTTTTGAACTTCTGTCTCGCATTCTTTTGTGCGAGGATCAAGATACTTTAATTGAGGTTCACACCATGAAACATCATTTTCTTTATTTTTCATTTCTCCCCCTAATCTAGGGAACAATGTTTCATTAAAATGACAATCAGCAAACCGTGCTGTAAAAACATCACCTGTCATAGGTTCAATATACCTTATGATTGAAGATGTTTCATATCCAACATATATTCCCAACCTCCTTTGAGGACCCATTTTTGTACGTTGTGGTGGCGCATTTGGAACATACACTGCACAACTAAATGTTCTAAGGTGGGAAATATTTGGCTCTTGACCAAAAGCAAGTTGTAGGGGGGAATATTTATGACTCGCACTCGGTCTGATGCGAATCAATGCAGCAGCATGTAAAATTGCATGACCCCATATAGATACAGGGAGTTTTGTTCTCATTATCAATGGTCTAGCGATTAACTGTAAACGTTTAATCAGTGACTCGGCTAAACCATTTTGTGTATGCACATGAGCAACATAATGTTCAACAACAATTCCTATAGACGTGCAATAGTCATTAAATGCTTGAGATGTAAATTAAACAGCATTATCAAGTCTCACCCTTTTAATGGTGTAATCAGGAAAATGTGCTCTCAATTTAATAATTTGGGCAAGAAATTTTGCAAATGCCACATTACGACTTGATAACAGACAAACATGAGACCATCTGTTAGATGCGTCTATTAGAACCATGAAATATCTAAATGGTCCACATGGTGGATGAATTGGTCCACATATATCACCTTGAATTCTTTCAAGAAACATTGGTGATTCTTTCTCAACCTTAAGTGGTGAGGGTCTAGTTATCAATTTTCCAAGAGAGCAAGATGTACATGGAACCATTGTATCATGATGGATTTTTCTATCCTTTAGTGGATGTCCATGAATACATTCAATAATCCTTTTCATCATTGTTGATCCTGGATGGCCTAATCTGTTATGCCATAAACTGAATACATCAGGATCAATATATTTTTCATTAACTATCATATGTGTTTCTGGTACATTTATATGTGTATAATGTAATCCAGAACTAAGTCTTGGCAGTTTTTCAACCACATGACTCTTGTCAGTGATACTTAAATATTTCTCATTTTCTGTTGTCACTGACTGATAATCATACCCATTAAGGTATATGTCGGAGAAACTCAATAAATTTCTGCTTGACTTGGGAGAAAATAAGGCATCATTTATTAAAAATTTTGTACCATTTGGTAGTATGAAATTTGTCTTTCCTATCCCTTTTATCAAGTTAGCAGGTCCTGATATTGTATGTATAGTTCCTTCCGTTGGTTTTAGATCAATAAAATATTTCTCGGATTTAAGTATAGTGTGTGTAGTTCCACTGTCTGCTATACAGAGATCTCCACCACTTGATTGATGTTTTATTCCAGCAAAATTCATATTGAACTTCATATATAAGAAATAAATAGTGAGTACATTAATATTACACAATATTTTACACGCAAATAGATAGTACTGAAACATTTAGCAAACATAATGACAAAGACAGACGATATTAAATCGTTTATTTTTTGAAAGACACACAACTTAAACATTCAAGAAATCTTCATATAAATCAGATGGTTTCTCAGTGACTGTTGGATCGAGGTTATCCACAAAGTTTACTTCCTGCGAATCCTGATACATCTTAACAAGATGTTTAGATGTTCGGCAAGTATTAGCCCAGTGGCCCATTCTACCACATTTGTAGCAAGATTCTTCAGAATTTTTAGAAGAATGTTCTTCAACATCTTGTTTAGTGGGCTTGTTTTGTGGTTGATATTTATATTTTCGTGGATTATTATTTCTTTGAACACCACGTCCACGACCACGACCACGTCCACGCCTATTACCATTACCATAAGGATGGTTTCTACTATAGTTATGGCTTTTGGCATGATGATGGTGATGGTTATTATAACCACGACCTTGCCCGCGTCCTTGTCCCTGTTTATAATTATTTGCAGTATTTGCTTCAGGGATTGCAAGTGTACCTGTAGGACGGGATTGCTGATTTTTCATTAATAGCTCATCATTTTGCTCTGCAACTAAGAGAGATGAATTAAGTTCAGGATATGTTTTGAACTTTAGCATTCTCAAATTTCTTTGCACTGTGATGTTTGCAGCATTCATTGTGGAGAAAGTTTTCTCCATCATGTCTGCATCACTTATTTCATGTCCACGGAATTTAAGTTGTGAACATGTATTATACAGAGCTGAGCTGTATTCATTTATTTTCTTAAAGTCTTGGAACCTTAATGTTCTCCATTGATCCATAGCAGCTGGAAGTAAAATTTCTCTTTGATTATTGAATCTGCTTTTGAGACCTTCCCATAAAACATGGGGATCTTCTACAGTCACATAATTATTTTGTAAGCATTCATCAATATGTTGATGAATAAAGCAACATGCCGTTGCTTGTTCTTTTTCAGAACAAGTGTTGTTTTCATTTATGGTTTCAAGAATGCCCATTGATTTAAGATGTATTTTTACTTTTATAACCCATGGCATGTAGTTGTTTCCCGTTGATTCTAAAGGAGTAAATTTAAGCTTTTCCAGATTCGACATTTTCTATTATCAAAAATTAAAACAAACAACATGATAAATTAGAGTCAATTTATATTCATAAGTATATAAACATTAAACATAAATTTAATATAACATAAATGATAAGTAGGTGACAGTGTCGACCATATGTAAGCAATCATTAATAAATGTTATATAACATAAATATAAATATTAGTAAACATAAATGATAATTAGGCGACAGTGTCGACCATATAAATGTTAGATAATAGAAATATAAATGTTAGTAACATAAATGATAATTAGGCGACATTGTCGATCATATATTTTTCAGGTGGTATAACCGACCATATATCATTTAGGTGGCAGAGCCAACCATATTTAGTATTAAGATTATCGTGCTGATAACATGTTATAATTCAGTAGGCTTATAACTACCTTTAGTGGTTTGATTCTTGATTAAGAATGCTAATAATGAAGTGTAAGAACAAAGATGATAATGGAGAGAAAGAAAGAAACACTTTGTAAGTGTGAGAAAATGGTGCAAGTTTAATGCTTGCATTCATGGCTATTTATAGCAAAAATATCACAAGTTTAGGTAATACAATAATATTACTTTTGTGTATCAATAATTGACTATCCATTTATATAATATATATATATATATATATATATATATATATATATATATATATATATATATATATATATATATATATATATATATATATATATATATATATTATAACAAAAACTAATAACTATCAACAACTAGTTAATAATTATCAGCCCACTAGCTACTTTTGTCAAACATACCAATCGAGTTCAAGAAATATCGAACATAATTATGAGATATTGGTAGAGGAATGATTAGCATGCCAATAATTATTTCTTAGTGGATGTGGATTCCATGCAATTAGCATGTGTAAGCTACAACAATAACTGAAACTCCGAAGAGAGCAAATTAAATACTTCGTAATACTCGTAAAAAAATAATAAAAATATGTGATTGCACGTATCACACGTGCTTTGTCAAAATTATGTGGACATTGATCCTCAACTAAAAGTTCATTTTTCTCAAATTGCAACTTATAGTCAAAGTAATTAAGTAAGCATATCAAGATCCATTGTCAAATTTGGGATCCCTTGAGCATATTTTACAATATACTCGATTTTAAATATCCTTTGATTTAACCACATCACTAGCTGCCTATTCGCAAACATCAAAACATCCAATATCATTTTGAACTCAATTACCATCACCGAAACAATGAACAACGACGACATTAACTAAGAAGTAAAAACATGCGGTATATCAAGGTAGACAATGTTGGATTAGCATACATATGTGTAACTGTATATCTAATATTGCAAACAAGGTTATCTCATGACCTTGAAATCCACTCAAGGTCGGCTTTCGCACATTGCGTTGTGAGGGCAGCAGAGAAGGGGTTTTACCGGCCATGCCCTCGAATTGGTCCGGATTTCCTCCAAGGCAGCAATTGGGGGCGGATTATACAACTGCGGAAGATGATCGCGTTGGTGGCTTAGTCCTCCCTGGATGATCCCAAACTGCTGTTCAAAAAACCTGTATATCCCAAATTGCTGTTCAAAAAGAGTCGATAATGTCATACAAGTTGAGCATATGAAAGGATTTGATCCTTGATTTTATTCATCATATGCGTATGGTATATATACACAATTACAAACATGGAAAGTAAATCAATCCTAACAAACCATTCCACAATATAAGGAATGGATACACAATGCAATCACTATTATAATTACAAAGTCAATAGTATATACCCTAGAAATATATATACGGCTAATACTCCCCCGCAGTCGAAGCGTCGAGTTTGGAGATGCGAAGGCTGGAACGAAACTCATTAAATAACAACGTGGAAGACCCTTTGTAAAAATATCAGCTAGTTGAAATCTAGTGGGCACATGTAAAACACGGACTTGACCTTTTGCAACTTTCTCGCGAACAAAATGAATATCCATCTCTATGTGTTTGGTGCGTTGATGTTGAACTGGATTGCTCGATAGATAAATAGCACTAATGTTGTCACAATAAACCAATGTAGCTTTAGAAGTCGGACAATGAAGTTCAAGAAGCAAGTTGCGGAGCCAACATGATTCGGCTACTACGTTGGCTGTGTATTAGTTTGAGTAGTGGAAGAAGAAGTATTTGAAGTGGGACTTGATGCATTAGAAATGGAAGTGGCAACAGGAGAAGATGGTGTATTATTATTTGAAGTTGGCGAATGGGGAGAAGCAACAGAAGATGGGCTGGAATGGAATGGTTTGAATTATTAGGTGTAGTAGTTGGGCTAGTAGGGATTGGGCTTGTTGGTAGTGTATCATTAACAGTAGGCGAAGAAGAAATATTATTATTGGTAGTAGTGTTTGTTGTATGTAAGTGGATAGGAAAAGAAGGTGGTTCATCAGTACAGAAGGTATAAGTATTTTCGGTAGTGGGATGTATTTTGGAGAACGGGAAAGTAGTTTCATCAAAGATGACGTGTCTTGAAATAATTATTTTATGTATAGATAGATCATAACACTTGTATCCTCGATGATTAGAGGGATAGCCCAAGAATACGCATGGAGTGGAACGAGCTTCAAGTTTGTTTATTTTTGTAGGTGGAAAAAGTGGGTAACATAAGCAACCAAAAACTCGTAATTGAGAATAAGAGGGAACGCGATTATATAATTTTTGAGTGGGGGAGATATTGCGAAGAAGTTTGCTTGGTAGGATATTAATGAGATAAGTGGCCATTTCAAGGGCGTGATGCCAAAAGCGAGGAGGAACGGAAGAATGAGATAGTAGAGTGCGGATAATATTATTGATAGCTCTAATTTTTCTTTTGGCTTTTCCGTTTTGAGAAGAGGTGTAGGGACAGGAAAAACGGAATGTCATACCATTAGTTTTACAAAAGTTGTGAAATAAAGCATTATTATACTCCGTCCCGTTATCACATTGAAATTGCTTAATTTTATATCCAAATTGAGTGAGTATATATGAATGAAAAGATTGAAATATAGAGAATACTTGTGACTTGTGTCCAATGGGATATGTCCAAAGGAAATTCGTATAATTATCAAGAAAAAGAACATAATATTGATGACCACTACTACTAACAATAGGAGAAGTCCATAAATCGCTATGCACTATTTCAAAAGGAGAAAAAGTATAAGAATTCGATGCATAAAATGGTAATCGAGTTTGTTTGCCAAAAACACAAGACTGACAAACTTTATTGCTAGAGTCCATATTACAAGTAATTGAACTTTTATTCCTAAGAGATTTCAACACAGCGTCACCCGGATGACCTAGGCGATGATGTCACAAATCTTGAGATAAAGCAACGAAAGTTGAAGGGTTGTTGATTTGGTGCAGCAAGGAAGAGTGGAGTGGATATAGGTCCCCGGTGCTATTGCATCTAAGGATGATGGTCCCCTTCGGATAGTCCTTCACAGTAAAATCAAAAGGGTCAAAAGAAATAGAAACATTATTATCAGTGGTTAAGCGTCGCACGGATATAAGATTTTTGATTAATTGAGGAGCATACAAGATATTAGATAGATGTAAAGGTTGTTTAGGTGTTTGAATTGATGTGTGTGCGAGTCCATTAATAGGAATACGATTGCCATTTCCAACTAAAATATATTTAGGATAGCTTGAATGAATATAAGACATGAGATTACCTTGTGACCCGGTCATGTGAGAGGAGGCGCCCGTATCTATATACCTATTATTATCCTCGGGTGGATTTAAGCTCATGGTATACATAGTCGATTCAATATCAGTGGGTACGCTAGAAGTAGTTGATGGAGCATATGACCAATGATTGGGCCTTGGGCCCAATAAATCGGCCTGTGCATTAGGGGTAGGATTCCTTGGCCATTGAGTTGTTGGGTAAGGACATGGGGCAGGAGCCCAATTCTGTTGCCTGGCCCAAGGGGCGTAATTTTGATGCTGCCAATTTGGATTTTGCCAATTAGAATTGTAGGGCATTTGGCCAGAGTAATTATACCCAGATGAAGATCGACCACGTCCACGATTGGAACTACCTCGACCCCGATAACCACCACGAGAATTCGATCTACCTCGCTGATATTGGCCGGAACTGCCGCGTCCGGTGTTGCTCGGAGCAGAGGATGAGGACGATTTAGGGTTCGATGGTACGGTGGTTGAAACGAGTGCCGTATCAGAAGTTGAAGAAATTGATGATGATTGCTTTGCTTTTCGGCTTTCTTCTAAAGTCAATTTCGATCTGGTGACATAGAAGCTAGGGAGTTTGTCCATGTGGGTGATTTGTGAGGCAACAGATTCGTATGCCTCATTTAATCCAGTAACCATTTGTAAAACTAAGTGATCTTCTTCAATTGCAGGTCCGACATTGGATAATTGCTCAGAGAGAACCTTGAGTTCTTGACAATAATCAGACATGTTGGAGAAATCGTTGAGACGGGTGTTGTTAAATTTGTGTAACAGGTAAACATGGCGAGAGTTACGGTTGTCATGAAACAGGTTCTTCAAACGATCTCAAGCTTGTTGGGTAGTAGAATTGGTCTTCATAACAGTGCGAAGCAGATTTTTGGATATAGTACCATATATCCATTGAAGCACAATAGCATCAAGGCGATCCCAAAGTTCAGGATTCGGTGTTGTGGGTGAGTTGATTGGAGTGGAGCCTTCGGTCAGAGAAGACGAAGATGAAACAGGTGCAGCAACATCAGGTATGATATGATGAATAACTGAAAAAGCTCTACAATGGATCTTGAACAATTCTGCCCAAGATTCGTATTGTCCATTTTCCATCTCTAGAACAATAGGGATAAAGTTACGAATATTGTTAATAGTGGTGGCGGGGTGTATCTTGTTGTTGTCGGCCATAGTGTAATTAGGATTTAGAATAGGTTTTGAAGAAAGCAGAGAAAAGAGAGAAGAGTTGGATCGAAATTAGGGTGATACCATGAAAGGATTTGATCCGTGGTTTTATTCATCATATGCGTATGGTATATATACACAATTACAAACATGGAAAGTAAATCAATCCTAACAAACCATTCCACAATATAAGGAATGGATACACAATGCAATCACTATTATAATTACAAAGTCAATAGTATATATATCCTAGAAATATATATACGGCTAATAGCATATTCTCGAACAATTAGAACTGGAGGGGCTAATAGGCAATAGTTTTTATTGTCAAAATTGTCCAAGTGTAATCACCAAAACTTTGGGTCGAGAGTAAAAATGTATAAAACATGAAGGATGTATTTATAAATATATTATACTACGTATCATATAAAATGCCCACCAACCCATATTTCTAACTTATCGAGACGTTGGTCTATGTCCCCGTCGCATCCCCCAAGTCTCACGTGATATCAAATTTCTCGGAAAGATTTGTTGATTAAATTTTTTTTTAATAGAAACAACAATAATACAAAATTTTATAAATAAAAGAAAAATATAAAGAGGTAAAAATATAAATAGTCATTCCACTATTTTACAATAAATTTTACAATAAAAAAAAGTATCATTTCTCTATCTCCAAGAAAAATATTAGTTCTTCACCCGCACTAAGAAAAAGTCTATCACTTCCTCTACTTGAGAAAATAGCGACTACTTCAAAAAGAACTTTTAATTACTATGACATAAAAAAAAAACACTTAGAATTAAGTAAGAAAAAGAAAAATCAATACTCTCTGTCTCATAATTAGTGGCGTGTTTTAACTTTTAAAGTATTTATTTTTTAACTTTGACTTAAAATATATATATATTTGTATTATATAATACGTAGTATTTGGTAAAGAATTGCAGTGAACTTTAAGATAATTGATCTAATTAAGTATGTTTTTCTTTTAAGAATACCTTGTTTCAATTAGCTCACAGGAGTTATTCAAGCATGAATCTAACTTACATGTATATTTTATATTTAAATATCTTTGGACTTAATTATTTTGAGTACCGTTTAAATAAACTGAATGGTTAATCGTTGAATTTTTCTTAATCTGAATATTTAAAATGTTTTGAATGATTATCTATATATCTAATAGACAAAACCATTTAACACTATTCATCAATAGTAACCAGGGGTATTTTCGTCATTTCACTTTTTTTGGTCTCCAACGATAAAAGAAACAACTCTCATAAAAGAAACAACCCTTCAATGTTACCAAAAAAAAGATGTCGAAAAAAATTATTTTTTACCAAAAAAATCAACTAACCTTTTTTTTTTTCCTTTTCTTCCTCAACGATAAAAGATGAAACTTTCATAAAATGAACAACCCTTCAATGCTACCAAAAGATGTCAAAAAACATTCTTTTTTACAAAATAGATCAACTAACTTTTTTTTGAAAAACAAAACAAAACAAAAAACGAACGCTAAAAGAAGCAACTTTCACAAAAAGAACAACCCTTCAATGTTAGATGTCGATTTTTTTTTTACAAAATAGATCAAGACTTTTTTTTTTTAACTCGCATTCAAAACGGAGCCCCTGGCGCGAAGCGAGGACTCCACAACTAGTTGGTTCTAAACGATAATTACGTGTTTAATAATTATTTTAAATAAAAAAATATTAGTGATGCAAAATTATGTATTTAGCTTTTTCTTGAATAAAAAACAATATAATTGTTAAGTAGTGTTTTTAATTTAGTTTAAAAAGTATTTAAAATGAAATTTAGACGATTAATAGTTAATAAAATAAATTTGCTTTAATTTATTCATCCTAAAATGTTTAATCATTCAACATCATATTTCATTCCAAAGTTATACATAAACGCATTGAATGTTGAATAATTCAACATTGACTGCCCAACGATTTGAAGGTAATCAAACCCGCTTTTATTATGCTTTTCGAAAAAAAAAGCTAGAAAGTTTTTAAAAATGGGATTTTATCTGATCAATCCTATATTAGATGTTTAGATCTAATTTAGGAATTGAGTGCAATGAGGGGTGGATGATGGTGTTGATAATGTTTTTGAGACCTTGTGATCGTCTTTCACTTAGATTCAAATGATCAATCACCACGTCCCGGTTTGATTGCATTACTTTGGCTTGATTTTGATTAAGGTTTGGGCGTATTCACAAGCAAACCATAAAAACCTTAGCAATTTCACAGAATCAACAACCTAAAATGAGAGGCCAAGCTCCCTATTTATAGGTTTGGAATATCCACGGACCCAATGATAGCGAAGCACCGACATACCCGCAATGTTTGTGCGGGACATCTTCACACACTTTCTTTCTGCGGCTTTCGCAATGTTTTAGGCGCAGCGCATAAAATGCTAATCTCATATCCGCGATGCTGTTTGTACTTGCATTTAAATTGCCTTTTGCACTTGACATATACATATATATGCCTATATATATAATCAAGTCCCCTCGGTTTATTGTGTTATATTTACGCAGAAAATATAACATAATAAACTCTAAAAAAAATGTAGTTTAAAATGTGCTTCTCAAACGTTCCGCAAAATTTTAGTCCGTTACGCATATAAATATCGCGTCTGACAAATAATGTGTGTCCCATCAGCGTATCCTAACGGCTCTTTTCTAGCCGTTAATACATTGCAGTAAAATTATAGCCGTTGATTATAATCATTGCGAATAGCCTTGATTCTTTCCATTATCACTATAAATAGGATCGGTTTTAATTCAATTTCACTTTACTCATTCGCATTCATCTGCCATTCTTACTAAAGCATTACTCACGCAAATTAACACTTTATCTTCCTGACGCTCAGCATTCACACTCTTCCTTCATTATCTTCTTACTTATTTTTTTTAATTTCAATCTTTGCATATACCACCAATGGCTTCTCCTTCTACTCCTCAGTCTTCTTCTGCCATTACTGCGGATAAATTCTCATCATATATGACAGATGAGAAGATCGAGAAATTGAAAATTAACTATCCTCTATTGGATCAGTTTATTCCAATTGCTCCTGTTGAGAATGAGAGAGCTAACAATCCTCCTGAAGGGATGATTGTAGTTTATGAAACATCTATGTTTCAAGGAAATCTAAGATTTCCGCCGACCGACTTCTTTTTGGTCGTCTGCGATTCATACGGCATCGTCATCGCCCAATTGCACCTCTACGCGGTTGCTATAATAGTTTTATTTGAAATGTATTGTAGGGCGATCAATGAGTGAAATGCCCCGTCCTAATCCATCCGGACGAAGTCCATATTGATTATAAATGATTCATAATAGTTTATTACATCGCGAGGTACTTGACCTCTAAATGATACATTTTACAAACATTGCATTCGTTTTTAAAAGACAAACTTTCATTACATCGAAAGTTGACAGGTATGCATACCATTTCATAATATCCAACTATAAATGAACTAATCCATCATTTACTTAATAATCTCTAATGAACTTCCATGACTCGAATGCAACGTCTTTTGAAATATGTCATGAATGACTCAAAGTAATATCCTTAAAATGAGCTAATGCACAGCGGAAGATTTCTTTCAAACCTGAGAATAAACATGCTTTCAAGTGTCAACCAAAAGGTTGGTGAGTTCATTAGTTTATAGTAATCATTTCATTTTCATCATTTTAATAGACCACAAGATTTAAATATTATAAAACGTGCAGAAGTCCCATTCCAACTGCACAAAAAATATCTTTCATATGAAGAACACCTGGTGAGGATTCAAAATATAATAGTAACCATCTGTGCCGGTCTTTCACCCCACGGCTGAATACATGTGCCTTCAAAATATAGAACCTCTGTGCCGGTCTTTACACCCCACGGCTGAACACATGTTTATAAAATATAGGACAACCGGTGCCAAAATGTCATAAATAATAAACCATCCACCCGGCTCGGGAGCTCATACGCTCTAACGGAAACCGGGGCTAATGCGTGTCATAATAATCAACCCCAATCCCAGATAATTCTATCATAGAATGCAGTTAAGGTACTTGTGTCTATTGCGTCAAACATTTATAAAAGCGCATGTATTCTCAGTCCCAAAAATGTAAAGAGTAAAAAGGGAATCAAATGAAACTCACCATACTGTATTTTGTAGTAAAAATACATAGGACGTCATTTAACAAGTGTAGGGTTGACCTCGGATTCACGAACCTATATTATTCATATATTTATTAAAACCTATGATTATAACTTAACAAATTTACTTATTATACCTTTAATTTATATATTATGTATGTTTAATTTATGTATATATTCATAATAGTTAATATTTATATATTAATTGATATAGCTTAGTTAATACCTTTTTAGTAATAAAAGTATAACGTAATGTGTTTTTATATGAAAGTATCTTTTTATGAAAATATTGATAGTTTTAGTGATAACAAAATATTAATTTTATAAGAATGGTAATAATGATAATAAGTTTAATCATAATAATAATACTAATAATTATGTTTATAATCATAATGATAATATTTATGCTACTTATGTTACTAATAATAATAATAATGATATTGTTAATAATGATACTTTTATTTAATAATGAAAATAATAGTAATACTACTAATTACAAAAATGATATTAATACTAATATTAGTGAAAATAATAATAGCTTGTATCATTTTTAAAGTAACAATAATAATAACCCTAATCACAATTATAATAATATTAGTAGTCCTAAAATGATAATTTAATGATAAGAATAATATTAATAATACTTGTAGTGATAATAATAATAATTATAATCATAAGTGTTAATACTTTGTAATCATAATTAATAATAACAATAATAACAATAACAATAATAATTAAAGTATTAATAATAAAACTAATAAATGATAATTAAACTACCTCTTAAAAAGAATTGCACTCGGCAGGGATTGAACCCGTGACCTCTCGAACACCCAATTAACCTCTTAACCATCTCGCTGCTACTTATATTTATGTTATAAAACCCAACTAAATTATGTATAACCCGTATCTTTGTCTATTCCCTTTTCATCTTCTTCCTTTCAAAACTCAGCTCGATCACCTCTATATATTCTTGCCCAAATACGTCGGCCCAACAGCAACTATCTCAAACCCAAAGTTCACAAGCCCAAGACACATTGTAATTTAAATTGAATAAGGGATTAGTGAATGTGAGGTTTATGTTTCCAGTTAATCGACCCAACTTGAGTTATATTTTGGATTTTGGCTTAATTGGTAATCCAATCATGGTAGCCTAAACAAAACAACTTAAATCCCTACGGCCCATCAACCTTTTACCCCCATCGAAATTTCACTCAACCTAAAGACCCTACCAAAAGCTTGACAAACTGATTTAACATAACTTGTTTGATAATATAGTGTACGTGGGGTTCTTCACAACTTTACTGTCATTATCATCTAGTGATATTATCTTAATACACCTAACATTTAACATGATCATTACTAACCTCATCATCATATGCCATTATCCATCATCATAAGCTATATCACCCACTAACTTATAAAGGTAGTAAGTGTCGGCCAGTTTGATTGGGTTTTTCTCCATAATTTCGTTGATGCAGCATCATCTTTGTTTTTATTATGACCTGTCGGCCATCTTTACAAAGGTGTGGGATGTGCCTTTAAAAAAAATGAAACTAACTCATCCCACTAGTCCTTTTAAAGCGAAATAATCTATATTCATTTGCCTGAAAATACTTCATTTCATAAATCCTATAAGTTCATGTATTTATCATATTTTCTTTCTATCATGACCCATCACCAAAGATCATCTCATCGTTGTTAAAATAAGGGTGAAATGATGCGTTTGTTTTGGGGTTTGAAACTGTCCGGAAAACAGAAAGAAAAAATATAACAATACACGATTGTTTTAGTGGTGTTGGTCACGGTTGATGAAGAGAGAGAGATGAGAGAGAGTGAAAAAGATAGATGGTGGTTTACTTTCGATTAAGGAGAAGAAACAAAAGTGATTTGGGGTGACGGTTGTGGTTGTCATGGTGTTGTATGAGGTTGACGGTGGATGATAGAGGTGGTAACTTGGTGAAGAAAATGATAGCGATTTTGGAAGAGACAGTGGTGGTTCTTTGGGAGCTTAGTTCGATCAACAATAAATAGCAATTAAAAGGGATTATGGTGGTGGTGTGATCATGATGGTAACTCATGATAGTGAGGTGGGTTGCTTGTGGGTCGAAACAGAAAAAATTATAGTATCAGATTCATATAGCAACGAGCAATAATGGATATTGAAGGTTGTGGTTTACAGAAGATATCAAAGAAGTGATTCGTGTTGGTGTTTGATTGTTGGTTTGTCGAGTTGAAGCAAATAGCAATGGTGGATGTGTGTAAACAATATATGTAATTGTATCCTAATATTTTTCTTTTTATTCTTCCTCTTTAATTGCAGTCAAGGTTCTTGTATAATGTAATTGGGATTGAAATAGCCACCGATTCGATTAAGTTTTGTTTGTAGTAGATTTGAGGTCCACATAAAATATTCTGTCAGAATAAAGGTTTGAAAAATGTAATCGACCTTAACTGATTTTGTTTGTTAATAGAGCTGTTTGGAATCAAATTCTACCATGCCAGGCATAAAGCAATTTATAATAGAGTATGATTGATACGTGCAACTGAATTGAATTCCTACATATGATCAGTGATATTTAAAATACGTAATCATCTGCATATATATATATATATATATATGTATATATATATGTATATATATATATATATATATATATAGATATATATATATATATCTGATTATATATATCTATATATATCTTTGTATATATAGATAAACTTCATAAATTTAGATAATTTACAAATATATTAATACTGTTAATAATATTACTAAAATTTTTAATAAATTTAAATAATAATAATGATAATAAGAGTGATAGTAACAATCTTATTAATGATATTAATAATAATACTAGTTATAGTAATGTTAATAAGATAATAATAATAACATTAATAACACAACTATTATTATCAATATTGACAATAATGATAATGAAAATAATGATGATAATATTAATATAACATTTATATTCGAACTTGTAATTAAATTTTAATACAATACAATTTATTAATTATATCATATTACTAATTATAATATATTGAGTCTCTAACATTTGTTGATATATAACATCATTTATGTATAGAACTTCATATATATATATATATATATATATATATATATATATATATATATATATATATATATATATATATATATATATATATATATATTTATGAATAATTGTTCGTGAATCGTCAGGCATGGTCAAAGGTTAATTGAATATATGAACATTGTTTCAAAATTTTCTAGACTCAACATTACATACTTTGCTTATCGTATCGAAATCATATAAAGATTAAGTTTAAATTTGATCGGAAATTTCCGGGTCACTACAATGAGCATCCCTTACTTGACGTGTTTCGCAACTTCAATACCATTACACCAACCGACCGCGGATGGTTTACTTTTAAGTCACGCAGTGGCGTAATTACAACTCCAAAGGCTTCCATTGGAAATTGGAGCAAATAATTCTTTTTCATTAAGGCTGAAGCGCTACGCAATTATCAACACCTCCATTGCTGGCCGCTGGATCTTAATCAAAGTGCACATGAACGCAATGACCTTGATGAACTTGGTGAAAAATTATTGGCCGAAGTCAAAAACATGCACTTGGTTGTTCGCCAATACAGCCATATTCCACTGTATCTGGGGCGAGTTTCCATGTATTAGTCATGGAATAATTACAATGTCAACCTTTATGATGCAACCAATAGAGGTATTTATCACAGAGTTATTTTCGCACAAAACTTATGCATTTTTGAATATTACATATTAACACTTTCTATTTCTTTCAGAGATCTTTCTTTCTGATTTAATGGTGCTAAAGGATGCAACTCGTTGCAAAGCGATTTGCCGTCCAAAAGAAGGTAGCAGCTCTACCGCAGCTAGTGAGGAACCAGTTCTGAATCTGCTAACCATTCCAGAAGGCAAACGGAAGAGTAGCAGCATAAGTGCTCCTTCTGCGCAAGAAAGTAGGCGCAAACTTCCGCGCATTACTCCTATTGCAGAGGAAGTGTCCGGAAAAGGCAAAGACAGAAGTATGTTATATTCTTGCGCCATAAATACGCTTTTATACATTGCCAATTACTTTTGCACCAACTAAATTATATTTTTATTATATTGTAGCAGATCCTGTTGATCTTACTGAGGATACCGAAGAAACGGAAGAGGAAGCATTCATTAGCCATGAACTTCCTTTTGAGGAGTTTAGCGATCCACAATTTTAATACATTTTCTTATCGCCATTTAACCCCATCAAATCAATTCATATTGATAGTTTTATGGCCAGCTTAAATGTTAGTGATGATGCGGCTGCAGATCAGCTCAAGCGTTTACAAGATGCAATACCGCAAGACGTGCAAAATGAGTATCGAAAACTCAATAATCTTGCTGCAGAAAACACAACCATTCAGAATTGCTTTAATTTTGTTTGTTCAATGGTTGATGGCGTCAGACGCCGCGAAGCTACTCTAGTAGCACTTGGCGCTGAAAAAGCGTCTAATGATGTTTTGCGCTAAAAAATTCGCCAACTTGAGCAAGATAAATTACAGCTAGCTTGGGACCTTGAAAAGACGCAAACTACGTTGAAAGAAACACACGAAGCCAACGCTCAACTCTCTGCTGCAATTCCTCATCCATCTGAAGAGACTGAGAGCGCAAAAGAGCAATTCATCAAGCTAGTCAAGCACTTACCTGACTTAAGTCAAAAAAGTCATGGATTCGGCGCCTGTTACCTAAAAGTTTCGCAACTACTTACAGGCTTCAAATATTCTTACACGATGTGAATTTTTAGAACTTATGCTAAAGGTTACCAATCTTACAACGCCATTACCTGAAGCGGTGCGAAAAGAAATATGCCCACTTGAAGATGCTCGTGAGGCATATAATCAATGCGCTGAGGAAATTTAAAAGATTGACATTCCCGGACTTTTGGAAATTAGCCGCAGAGAAGATGTAACCGCAGAAGATATTATCAAATTGAAGTTGTAAAGTCTTTGCAGTTTTTTTTGTAACATCCTCAATCGGGCCTAGCTGTAAGATTACTAAATTGCCCTTAAGTAGTATTGTGTTATTATATGCTTTTATTTTATTTAATGTTTACTATTATTTGATGATGTGGTTAGGACCAGTTTGTGACAAGGGTCACAGAACATGTTTGTTTATTTAATTTGGACTTCATTTGGGTTGCCAAATGATGTACAAAAGATATCAGATAACTGATAAATACCCGTGTGTTACACAGTGTGGGAATTAAACCCAATTAAGTGACTACAGTGCTGCTTCTTTCCTCATTTTGTTTCCAGAATATTCACACACACAAACACATCTCGTTCTTCATCCCTTCCAACTACCAAAACCCTAATCTTGAATCCTTGTTCTTGAGCTCGAATCTTTCTTATTGTCTTGTTCCTTGTGATTTACTGAGTCTATCAAGGTAAGAATCAAAAGATTTCATGCTTTAATCTTCAAGAAAATTGAGTTTTTGTGTTAGTTTTTACAAAGTGAGTAAATTGGGTCAAAATGGTTAGATTTGATGTTGTTTGAGTCTAAATTTTGTGGGTTTATGTTTCTACATGCTTAGTATCTTTGATTTGGTCAGTTTTGAGGTCGTAATCGAGCTCTAGAGCAAGAATTGGATGAATTTGGGTGAAACCCGTCACTTTGTTCTTCAGCTTCTGCAGATAAACACAGTCGGACGAGTGTCTCCTGACACTCGACCGACCGACTCGACCGACCGACTCGACCATCGACCGAGTGAGTGTAGACGCCGACTGTCTATGAGTGAGTGTACATTTTGAAAGTGCATAAGTGTTAAGAAAAAAAATTTAGCGGACGCTTTTTGATACAAAAATTTCTGTATTGGGTTATTAGGGGTTAATGAACAGAAACTAACTTGTGTATATGTTTTTCTCAGGAGAAAAGGAGAAAGAGAAGGTTCAGTGAGTAGATAGCTGAATACCTTCTCGTTTGCTAGTAATCGGTGAGTGGGACTAACTGGAGAATATAGTATAGAGTAGCATGTTATATTATGATTGTCATGCTTGTTAGTTATACTTATTGATGTGCTTAGTTAGTACGATGTGATGACTGCATGTTGGTTGATGCTTGTCTGCTGGAGCCCAGTGCGTCCCTATTGTGTGGTGGCCTCGGTAGGAGAGATCAACCTGCGGGTTGGGTTCCTCATGTGGTGGCCTAGATAATCGTGGTGTATATATATGTGAATGACGCGTCCGTCGCGTGTGGATTATATATATACATACGGTGGTGGAGGAACTTCTGGTAAGCCCCAGTCCGATCAGCCGGTGGTTAATGGTTTGGCCGAGCCGCTAGAGTCTCTGTAGACGGCACTTGGGTGATGTTTGTGTGTTAGACTATGTGACTTGATTAGTATAACACTTCTGTATGCTATGGCCTGTAGTTAGCCGTACTCACTTAGCTTCGTGCTAATTCCCCTCCATCTCCTCCCTGCAGGTTGATAGCTTTTGCAGATAGTGCTTTTTGGGAGAAGACGGGCATGGTGATGTTATGTTTGGCAGGGTTAACTCTGATGTGGTCTTTTAGGATATGAACCGTGTACTTTTGAAAGCAGAATGTAATTACGTCTTTTCAGTTAAATATGTAATTTATTTTAATGACACGTGACATCGGTTTGTACAAATGTTGATATCGTATTTAAATAATATAATGCTTCTGCCACGTATAAAAAAAAAATTAGTGGTGTCACAAGTTGGTATCAGAGCTTAGTTTGGCAGCATGTGCATTGTGATCTAAATGTCATATTCCCAAACTTAGTAGAGTCATGTCAAACATAACATGCTGGGGATGGGTTAAGTGAGTATTAGGACAGGTTATGTGTTAGTTGTTAGTACTAACCGAGTTTATACTAAGCCTTGGTGTGAGTGTTGTGGTAGTGCAGTAATGGCAGATAATGAAGCAAACGCTACTGGCCGTAATGTCCCTGGAACCGGAACCTTCCAAGCTCCCGTGAGGATGGCCATGTGTCATCGGAAGAGGAAACCTCACAGGAAGTTATAAACCTTCAAAGTCGATTACTAGAAGCTCAGGAGAAAATTAAGGAATTGGAACAAGAACGGGCGTAATGGAACTCTAATACCACTGCGTTAAACACAACCTTTTCTCCTAACTTTTATACTCAAGCAGGTGGCAGTTTCCAATCACAGTTTCCACATAATACCTATCAAAATCTCCAAATGCCATTCCTGTTTAACCAGTCATTTCCAAACCAGATGATATACCCATTTCAAGTTCCCAAGATGAAAAAGAAGTGTACCTATAAACAGTTTCTTGATTGCAAACCTCCAGAATATCATGGTCACACAAACCCTACAATGACCCTCAATTGGTTAAGAGAAGTAGAGCGAGCGTTGGAAGCATATTTCTGTGAGCCTGAATCTATGGTACTGTTTGCAAGTAGACTTCTCAGGGGTGAAGCAATGGAATGGCGGGATTCTATTACTGCATATTTACCCAAGGAACAGATCAGCCAGATTACCTGGGAACAATTTGCTGCTAAGGTTCATGAGCAGTATTGTTCTAAGTATGAGATGGAAAGATTAAAAACTGAGTTTCTGAGTATGAAGATGACAGAAAGTATGACGATTGATGAAGTTTTCAGAGATTTCACATCGAAGTTAAGGTTTGTTCAACAATAGGTACCGACTGAAAAGGATAAAATTCAGCATTTCATGCGGGTGATTAAGCCGGAGTACAGAACCGTTGCGAGATTTGCAACAACCTTAGCGTAGGCTCATGAGATGGCTAAAGTTACAGAAGGTGATATAATGGCAGCGAAAAGAGAAAGTTCAAAAGGTGGATCTTTTGGAGGAAAATCAAAAAGTCAAACTTGTGGTCAGTCTACTCAACAGTCAAGTAAGCAATCGGGTTTTCGTGGTAAGAAGTCAGATGGGTTTAAACAGAAAAGTAAGTCTGGTATGAGTGGATCGGGTTCTAGTCAGTCTGGTTGGTGTAATGTTTGTAAGTCGACTCATGTCGGTCCATGTTCTCCAATGACCTGAAGATGTTTGAGATGTGGAGTACTAGGTCATGAAACAACAACTTGTTCCTTTAAGTCCGATGTGTGTTGGACTTGTCATCAGGTAGGTCACAGATCGGCGAATTGTCCATCTGCATCAAGAACCGGTTCTGGGGCAGGGTCAGGGGTGAGGTCAGCAACTTCTGGGGGATCTTCTGCTTCTTCCGTCGAGCGGAAGAGAAAGAATCCTCCAACAGCATAGGCAAGGGCGTTTCAGATGACGGTAGATGCTGCAACCGCTACCGATAACGTCATTACCGGTATGTTCTTGGTTAATTCCTTGCCAGCTCGTGTGTTATTTGATTCTGAAGCGAATCGATCTTTTATGTCCTTAAGCTTCTGTGATAAGTTGAAGTTGCCTGTTAGGATGTTAGATGTGCCTTTGGGAATAGAAGTAGCTGATGGTAAGATGGTTCCATGTACATCATCTGTGTCTGGAATTACCATAGAAATCGATGGCTATTCCTTCCCTTTAACCTGTTTGTTGATGCCTATACCTAGCTTTGATGTAGTCATAGGCATGAATTGGTTAAGAGCTAATAGGGCCAATATTAAGTGTGATAAGAAGATGATTTCTTTCCGTTTGGCCGACGGATCCCGAGTGATAGCTAGGGGAGAGCGCAGTGGATTTAACTTCCCTTTGGTTTCCCTAATGAAGGCTCAGAAGGCGATATCGAAAGGGTGTGATTCGTTCTTAGCTTATGTGATCGATGTTAAGAAAGAAAAGAAGCAGGTGACCGATATTTCCGTTGTGTCAGAATTTCCATAAGTGTTTCCAGATGATTTACCAGGGTTACCTCCAGTACGTGAAGTAGAGTATAAAATTGATTTGGTTCCAGGTGCTACACCAGTTGCAAAAGAGCCTTACAGATTAACTCCGTCAAAAATCCGAGAAATGATGTCTCAGATTCAGGAACTGTTAGATAAGGGGTTTATCTGACCAAGTTCTTCACCGTGGGGTGCTCCTGTTTTATTCGTAAAAAAGAAGGACGGGTCGCTTCGTATATGTATAGATTACCGCGATTTGAATAAGAGAACAATAAAGAATAAGTATCCGTTACCTAGAATAGATGATTTATTCGATCAGTTACAGCGTGCTTCTTACTTTTCAAAGATTGATTTACGTTCAGGGTATCATCAGGTACGTGTTGCAGAGACCGATATACCGAAAACAGCATTCAGAACAAGATATGGTCACTATGAATTTCTAGTTATGCCATTCGGGTTAACAAACGCGCCAACAATGTTTATGGATCTAATGAATAGAGTGTGTCATCAGTATCTCGACAAGTTTGTGATTGTTTTCATATATGATATCTTGATATATTCAAAAACCGAGAAAGATCATGCTACACATCTGAGGTTGGTGTTAGAACTTCTGAAACAGGAACAGTTGTACGCTAAATTTTCCAAGTGTGAATTTTGGCTGCGGGAAGTACAGTTTCTGGGTCATGTGATTTGTGAACGGTGTATCAAAGTAGATCAGTCTAAGATAGAAGCTGTAATGAACTGGAACTCGCCGAAAACGCCGACAGAAATTAAGAGTTTTCTGGGTTTAGCAGGCTATTACCGCTGATTTATTAAATACTTTTCAAAAATAGCAGGTCCGTTGAATAAGTTAACCAGAAAAGATGTAGCCTTTCGATGGACTAATGAACAAGAAAAGGCTTTTCAGACTCTCAAACAGTTGTTATGTCAAGCGCTGATTTTAGCTTTACCAGAGGGAACAGAAGATTTTGTGGTTTACTGCGATGCGTCACACGCAGGTTTGGGTTGTGTTTTGATGCAAAGAAACAAAGTCATAGCGTATGCTTCACGACAGTTGAAGAATCATGAATGAAATTACCCTACTCACGATTTAGAGTTAACTGCAGTTGTGTTTGCTTTGAAGCTTTAGAGACACTATTTGTATGGTACACATTGTGAAATCTATACAGATCATAAGAGTCTTCAGTACATCTTTTCGCAGAAAGAATTAAATATGAGTTAACGTCGATGTCAAGAATTGATAAAAGACTATGATTGTGAGATTAAGTACCATCCGGGTAAAGCAAATGTGGTCGCAGATGCTCTGAGTCGCAAGAAGGCAGTCGAAAATGTCAAATTTATGAGGATTGAGATAGTTTCAGACTTGATCGATCATTTGAAAACCGTTCAGTTAGTAGCATTGAATGATGAAAATCTAAAGACTGAACAAATGACTAAAATAAAATTTGACCTGTGCAATGATTCTAGAGGATTAAAGACTTATAAAGACCGAATTTGGGTGCCCATGCTTGGAGACTTGAGGGAATTAATCCTTATCGAAGCGCATAAATTGAGATTGACAGTGCATCCGGGTAGTACTAAGATGTATAGAGATTTGAAAACATTGTATTGGTGGCCGACAATGAAGAGAGATGTTGCAAATTTCGTCAAAAAATGTCATATATGTGTGCAAGTTAAAGCAGAACATCAGAAACCGTATGGATCTCTACGACAATTAGAAATTCCTCAGTGGAAATGGGATCATATAACGATGGATTTTGTAACCAAGTTACCCCCGAACCCAGAAGGGACATGACATGATCTGGGTGATAGTGGATCGTCTGACAAAGAGTGCTCACTTCTTAGCAACTCGTGAAACCGCTTCGTTGGGTGATTTCGCAGAGTTTTATTTGAAAGAGATCGTTAGTCGACATGGTGTACCGATTTCAATAGTTTCCGACAGAGATACTAGGTTTGTATCAAACTTTTGGAACAGTTTACAACAGAATCTGGGTACGCGTGTGAATCTAAGTACAGCTTATTATCCATAAACAGACGGTCAGAGTGAACGAACGATTCAAACGTTAGAAGACATGTAGAGAGTGTGTGTCTTAGAATATGGTGGTTCTTGCGATTCGCATCTTCCATTGATAGAGTTTGCTTACAACAATTCATATCATTCGAGTATCGGAATAACGCCGTATGAAATGTTGTATGGTCGCAAGTGCAGAACTCCTACATGTTGGTTAGAAGCAGGTGAGAAACAATTTACAGGTCCCGAAATTGTTTAGATAACTGCAGAAAAGGTCGAAATTGCACGAGAGAAGTTAAAAGCAGCTAGAGACCGACAAAAGATGTATGCTGATCCGCGTAGATGTCCGGTAACATTTAATGTAGGTGATCGTGTTTACTTGAAGGTTTCGCCATGGAAAGGAGTTATCAGATTTGGCAAACGTGGTAAGTTGGCACCAAGGTATATTGGGCCATTTCCGATCATAGAAATTTTGAACGATCAGACTGTTGTTTTAGATCTTCCTTCAGAATTAGCAGGAATTTACAACACGTTCAATATGTGTTATTTAAGAAAGTGTAAAGTAGACGACGAAAGTCAGATTCTTCCGTTGAAAGATTTGAAAGTGGATTTAAGTAAGAAGTTAGTAGAAGAGCCAATTCGAATAGTGGACAAAAAGGTCACAAAGTTAAGAAAGAAACAAATTCCTATGGTGTTAGTGGAATGACGACACAATTTAGGATCTAACATGACGTGGGAAACCAAGGAGTTAATGAGGGCGCGCTATCCCCAGTTGTTTGACCTTGACCAGATTTCGAGGACGGAATCTTCTTAAGGGAGGTAGATTTGTAACATCCTCAATCGGGCCTAGCTGTAAGATTACTAAATTGCCCTTAAGTTAGTATTGTGTTATTATATGCTTTTATTTTATTTAATGTTTACTATTATTTGATGATGTGGTTAGGACCAGTTTGTGACAAGGGTCACAGAACATGTTTGTTTATTTAATTTGGACTTCATTTGGGTTGCCAAATGATGTACGAAAGATATCAGATAACTGATAAATACCCGTATGTTGTACAGTGTGGGAATTAAACCCAATTAAGTGACTATAGTGCTGCTTCTTTCCTCATTTTGTTTCCAGAATATTCACACACACAAACACATCTCGTTCTTCATCCCTTCCAACTACCAAAACCCTAATCTTGAATCCTTGTTCTTGAGCTCGAATCTTTCTTATTATCTTGTTCCTTGTGATTTACTGAGTCTATCAAGGTAAGAATCAAAAGATTTCATGCTTTAATCTTCAAGAAAATTGAGTTTTTGTGTTAGTTTTTACAAAGTGAGTAAATTGGGTCAAAATGGTTAGATATGATGCTATTTGAGTCTAAATTTAGTGGGATTATATTTCTACATGCTTAGTGTCTTTGATTTGGTCAGTTTTGAGGTCGTAATCGAGTTCTAGAGCAAGAATTGGATGAATTTGGGTGAAACCCGTCACTTTGTTCTCCAGCTTCTACAGATAAACACAGTCGGCCGAGTATCTCCTGACACTTGAATGACCGACTCGACCATCGACCGAGTGAGTATAGACAGTCGGCCGACTGTCTATGACAGTCGACCGAGTGTCTTTGGCAGTGAAATATTTTACCAAGTGTTGATTTTTAGCCGTTAAGCAAAACATTTTAGCGGACGCTTTTTGATACAAAAATTTCTATATTGGGTTATTAGGGATTATTGAACAGAAACTAACTTGTGTATATGTTTTTCTCAGGAGAAAAGGAGAAAGAGAAGGTTCAGTGATTAGATAGCTGAATACCTTATTGTTTGCTGGTAATCGGTGAGTGAGACTAACTGGAGAATATAGTATAGAGTAACATGTTATATTATGATTGTCATGCTTGTTAGTTATACTTATTGATGTGGTTAGTTAGTACGATGTGATGACTGCATGTTGGTTGATGCTTGTCTGCTGGAGCCCAGTGCGTCCCTATTGTGTGGTGGCCTCGGTAGGAGAGATCAACCTGGGGGTTGGGTTCCTCATGTGGTGGCCTAAACAATCGTGGTGTATATATATGTGAATGATGCGTCCGTCGCGTGTGGATTATATATATACATACGGTGGTGGAGGAACTTCTGGTAAGCCCCAGTCCGATCAGCTGGTGGTTAATGATTTGGCTGAGCCGCCAGAGTCTCTGTAGACGGCACTTGGGTGATGTTTGTGTGTTAGACTATGTGACTTGATTAGTATAACACTTCTGTATGCTATGGCTTGTAGTTAGTCGTACTCACTTAGCTTCGTGCTAATTCCCCTCCATCTCCTCCCTCCAGGTTGATAGCTTTTGCAGATAGTGCTTTTTGGGAGAAGACGGGCATGGTGATGTTATGTTTGACAGGGTTAGCTCTGATGTGGTCTTTTAGGATATGAACCGTGTACTTTTGAAAGCAGAATGTAATTACGTCTTTTCAAGTTAAATATGTAATTTGTTTTAATGACACGTGACATCGGTTTGTACAAATGTTGATATCGTATTTAAATAATATAATGCTTCTGCCACGTATAAAAAAAATTAGCGGTGTCACGTTTTTGTTATTAACTGCGCGTATGTACGCATCTACTTTTGTAATGTTGCGCAATCATTTTGACCCAATTGTTTTGCGTATTAATAAAGATTCTCATTTGTATATCTCAGTTGCAACTGTTTTATTTATATAGCGCTTTGTTCCAATTAATATTCGTAATCGCTAGACTTGTCCTTTGCAATTTCAACATGTATTATTGTGCACATAATAAATATCTACTTCTGCAAAACAATCTTTTAATTGTATAATCAATATACCTTACGAATCTTTCAAATCCGCCAAAACGATTGTGATGACCCGTCCAAATCCATTTGGACGAATACATCATTCATCGATTTCACAGTGAGGTACTGACCTCTACATGATACGTTTTGTAAACATTGCATTCTTTTGAAAAGGCACACCATAATTGAATATCAAATTCCAAGGTTTTTGACATTTTATGATTTCTACATATAGATAATCACCATAAATAATAGTTTACAATACTACATCCGTTGATAATGCAGTCAAAATAAGATACATGGTAATGATTTTTTGAATGCAACGTTTTCTTGAATAAAGCATGTATGACTCCATGCACATAGCTTGTATAACTTATAAGCAAACAGCGGAAGACTTCTAGTAACCTGAGAATAAACATGCTTAAAAGTGTCAACACAAAGGTTGGTGAGTTCATAGTTTTAATGTTGCGCATAATCGGTATATAAAGGTGGATCACAAGATTTTAGTTGTTTCATCCAGAAACATTTATCAAAATATTCTACAAGATTGAGCACACTGGTAACTAAACTTTAACGTCTATATAATAAGTACCCCTGTTTTAACATACATGCAACCAACATGTACAATACACGCAAACGAACGTGTACTAACCTCAAATAGCATACGTCTGTTTTATAGTTCAGGCTAGGGTTTCTATACCTGGAACAGACTGGAATGTCAAGCCCTATGGATCCATATACAACTATTCGCGCCCACCAGTTCTTATAACCGGCAGTTACTAGTTACCAAAGCTAAGGGATTTTCGGTTCAAACTCGGTGTAGAATTTTGTATGTACTTGTATCCATTGCGTTTAAAATAAAGTGCATGTATTCTCAGCCCAAAAATATAGATTGCAAAAGCAATTAAAAAGGGAGAAAATGAAACTCACCTTAGCAGCACATAAGGTCATTCACCAAAATGTGACCGAAACTCGGAATGCAAAATAACCGTATATCTCAACCTAGAGAACATATGTTGGTCAATACATGTCTAACAAGCTAGGTCGGGTCATAGTGTATCACAATCCTAATGCTCGAGACCGACATGCAAAAGTTTACAAAATCATCTCAAAAGTCAACCTGACCCAATATGATCTTTAAATCTTTACATGTTTATTATATTAACATAGTATAAATCTTGATAATTGAACGAATTTATATTTTATCAAACTTAAAACATTATTTATTTCAGGAGTTATATTATATTTGAATGATCATGGCAATTGAATATATTTTAACATTTCATATAGTTTCTCAATACTTGTAAAATCAGACTATAGTTTTTATAAGGCTTTGAAATATGATAAAACAGTCAACTTTGATAATTGTTCAACGAGACGTGCCTTATATAGAAATTCATTTACTCGATTAGTAATATCTAAAAATCCAATTTATCAATCTCATAGACAAGTTGTTTAAATATTAATTTGCAGTTTAAATCACAATTTCAATTAACGTCAAACATAATTCAGTTGACCATAACTTTTAATTCGTTCATCGAAATCACGCGATTTCTAAATGAAAAGTTATTAACTTTTCTCCAGCTTTCCAATAACATGCATCTCATATACTTTATATCAGTAGTATATGTATTAAATTCGTGATTCATTATAAAACTATCTAACGACGAAATTTAGCATACAAGCATGCATAAACATATATACTCGAGCACTAGACATAGATACACTATTAATATATAAAAGGTAAAATATGAATGCTCACGTATCAATATTGTGATTCAATATTGCAGGAAAGTACGTAGACGCAATGGAAATGATAAACACTAGATTGACTTCACGAGCATACCCCCGAACAATACTCATAATGAAATGTCCCGTTCATATTGATTATAAACGTTCCATATTAATTGATTTCGTTGCGAGGTTTTGACCTCTATATGAGACGTTTTTCAAAGACTGCATTCATTTTTAAAACAACCATAACCTTTATTTTATCAATAAAGATTTTTAAAAAAAACATTACGTAGATTATCAAATAATGATAATCTAAAATATACTGTTTACACACGACCATTACATAATGGTTTACAATAGAAATCTATTACATCAACATATGTTTCTTGAATGCAGTTTTTACACAATATCATACAAACATGGACTCCAAATCTTGTCCTTATTTTAGTATGCAACAGCGAAAGCTCTTAGTATTCACCTGAGAATAAACATGCTTTAAACGTCAACAAAAATGTTAGTGAGTTATAGGTTTAACCTATATATATATCAAATCGTAACAATAGACCACAAGATTTCATATTTCAATACACATCCCATACATAGAGATAAAAATCATTCATATGGTGAACACCTGGTAACCGACATTAACAAGATGCATATTTAAGAATATCCCCATCATTCCGGGACACCCTTCGGATATGATATAAATTTCGATGTACTAAAGCATCCGGTACTTTAGATGGGGTTTGTTAGGCCCAATAGATCTATCTTTAGGATTCGCGTCAATTAGGGTGTCTGTTCCCTAATTCTTAGATTACCAGACTTAATAAAAAGGGGCATATTCGATTTCGATAATTCAACCATAGAATGTAGCTTCACGTACTTGTGTCTATTTTATAAATCATTTATAAAACCTGCATGTATTCTCATCCCAAAAATATTAGATTTTAAAAGTGGGACTATAACTCACTTTCACAGATATTTCCTTCCTCGGAAATAAGACTTGGCCACGGATCGATTCACGAACCTATAACAAATATGTACATATATATCAAAGTATGATCAAAATATAATTATAACCATTTTTATTATGTTTTAAAGATTTGAGTGTATTAAGTCAGCTGTAGTAACCTACAACTAGTTGTCCACAGTTAGATGTACAGAAATAAATCGATATATATTATCTTGAATCAATCCACGACCCAGTGTATACACGTCTCAGGCTAAATCACAACTCAAAGTATATATATATTTTAGGAATTAACCTCAACCATGTATAGCTAACTCCAACATTACTACATATAGAGTGTCTATGGTTGTTCCAAATAATATATATACATGGGTCGATATGATATGTCAAAACATTTGCATACGTGTCTATGGTATCCCAAGATTACATAATATATTAGAATACATGTATAATACAATATAAGTTAGCTAGGATATGATTTGTATAGATTTGTTAAACATTTCCCGTAGCTAAAAAGATCAAAAATATCCAATCTTGTTTTACCCATAACTTCTTCATTTTAAATCCGTTTTGAGTGAATCAAATTGCTATGGTTTCATATTGAACTCTAATTTAAGAATCCAAATAGAAAAAGTATAGGTTTATAGTCGTAAATTTAATTTACATGTCAATTACTAAAGAGGTAGTCATTTCCGTCGAAAGAACGACATCTTGATGACCATTTTGAAAAACATACTTTCACTTTGAGTTTAACCAAGATTTTTGGATATAGTTTCATGTTCATATGAAAAATCATTTTCCCAGAAGAACAACTATCATAGTTTTTAATTATCCAAACCAAAACAGCCCCCGGTTTCACTACGACGGCGTATATCCGATTTTATGGTGTTCATCGTGTTTCCAGGTTTTAAATCATTAAGTTAGCATATCATATAGATATAGAACATGTGTTTAGTTGATTTTAAAAGTCAAGTTAGAAGGATTAACTTTTGTTTGCGAACAAGTTTAGAATTAACTAAACTATGTTCTAGTGATTACAAGTTTAAACCTTCGAATAAGATAGCTTTATATGTATGAATCGAATGATGTTATGAACATCATTTCTACCTCAAGTTTTCTAGATAAAACTACTGGAATTGAGAAAAATGGATCTAGCTTCAAAGGATCCTTGGATGGCTTGAAAGTTCTTGAAGCAGAATCATGACACGAAAACAGTTCAAGTAAGATTTTCACTCGAAATAAGATTGTTATAGTTGTAGAAATTGAATCAAAGTTTGAATATGAATATTACCTTGAATTAGAAAGATAACCTACTGTAAATAACAAAGGTTCCTTGATCTTAGATGATTACTTGGAATGGATTACAAAGCTTGGAAGTAGACTTGCAAACTTGGAAGTATTCTTGATTTTTATGAAACTATACTTATGGAATTTATGAAGAACACTTAGAACTTGAAGATGGAACTTGAGAGAGATCAATTAGATAAAGAAAATTGAAGAATGAAAGTGTTTGTAGGTGTTTTTGGTCGTTGGTATATGGATTAGATATAAAGGATATGTAATTTTGTTTTCATGTAAATAAGTCATGAATGATTACTAATATTTTTGTAATTTTATGAGATATTTCATGCTAGTTGCCAAATGATGGTTCCCACATGTGTTAGGTGACTCACATGGGCTGATAAGAGCTGATTATTGGAGTGTATATATCAATAGTACATACATCTAAAAGCTGTGTATTGTACGAGTACGAATACGGGTACATACGAGTAGAATTGTTGATGAAACTGAACGAGGATGTAATTGTAAGCATTTTTGTTAAGTAGAAGTACTTTGATATGTGTCTTGAATTCTTTCAAAAGTGTAAGAATACATATCAAAACACAACATGTATATACATTCTAATGGAGTCGTTAAGTCTTCGTTAGTCGTTACATGTAAGTGTTGTTTTGAAACCTTTAAGTTAACGATCTCAATTAATGTTGTTAACCCAATGTTTATTATATCAAATGAGATGTTAAACTATTATATTATCATGATATTATGATATATACATTAAAAAGTCGTTACAACGATAATCGTTACATATAAGTCTCGTTTCGTAATTCTTGAGTTAGTAGTCTTGTTTTTACATATGTAGTTCATTGTTAACACACTTAATGATATATTTAAATATAATTTTATCATGTTAAATATAGTGTATCAATATCTTAATATGATACATATATATTTAGTAGACGTTATCATAACGATAATCGTTATATATATCATTTCGAGTTTCTTAACTTAGTAATCTCATTTCTTATGTATATCACACATTGTTAACATACTTATTGAGATACTTACCCATCATAATATCATTTCAACCATATATATATGTCTATATATACCACAACATGTAGTTTTTACAATTTTGTAACGTTCGTGAATCGCCGGTCAACTTGGGTGATCAATTGTCTATATGATACTTATTTCATTTAATCAAGTCTTAACAAGTTTGATTGCTTAACACGTTGGAAACATTTAGTCATGTAAATATCAATCTCAATTAATATATATAAACATGGAAAAGTTCGGGTCACTACAGTATCTACCCGTTAAATAAATTTCGTCCCGAAATTTTAAGCTGTTGAAGGTGTTGACGAATCTTCTGGAAATAGATGCGGGTATTTCTTCTTCATCTGATCTTCACGCTCCCAGTTGAACTCGGGTCCTCTACGAGCATTCCATCGAACCTTAACAATCGGTATCTTGTTTTGCTTAAGTCTCTTAACATCACGATCCATTATTTCGACGGGTTCTTCAATGAATTGAAGTTTTCATTGATTTGGATTTCGTCCAATGGAATAGTGAGATCTTCTTTAGCAAAACATTTCTTCAAATTCGAGACGTGGAAAGTGTTATGTACAGCCGCGAGTTGTTGAGGTAGCTCCAGTTGGTAAGCTACTGGTCCGACACGATCTATAATCTTGAATGGTCCAATGTATCTTGGATTTAGTTTCCCCCGTTTACCAAATCGAACAACGCCTTTCCAAGGTGAAACCTTAAGCATGACCATTTCTCCAATTTCAAACTCTATATCTTTTCTTTTACTGTCCGCGTAGCTCTTTTGTCGACTCTGGGCGGTTTTCAATCGTTGTTGAATTTGGATGATTTTCTCGGTAGTTTCTTGTATTATCTCCGGACCCGTAATCTGTCTATCCCCCACTTCATTCCAACAAATCGGAGACCTGCACTTTCTACCATAAAGTGCCTCAAATGGCGCCATCTCAATACTAGAATGATAACTGTTATTGTAGGAAAGTTCTGCTAACGGTAGGTGTCGATCCCAACTGTTTCCGAAATCAATAACACATGCTCGTAGCATGTCTTTAAGCGTTTGTATCGTCCTTTCGCTCTGCCCATCAGTTTGTGGATGATAGGCAGTACTCATGTCTAGACGAGTCCCCAATGCTTGTTGCAACGTCTGCCAGAACCTTAAAACAAATCTACCATCCCTATCAGAGATAATAGAGACGGGTATTCCATGTCTGGAGACAACCTCCTTCAAATACAATCGCGCTAACTTCTCCATTTTGTCATCTTCTCTCATTGGCAGGAAGTGTGCTAACTTGGTGAGACGATCAACTATTACCCAAATAGTATCATAACCACTTGCAGTCCTTGACAATTTAGTAATGAAATCCATGGTAATGTTTTCCCATTTCCATTCCGGGATTTCAGGTTGTTGTAGTAGACCTGATGGTTTCTGATGCTTGGCCTTGACCTTAGAACACGTCAAACATTCTCCTACGTATTTAGCAACATCGGCTTTCAAACCCGGCCACCAAAAATGTTTCTTGAGATCCTTGTACATCTTCCCCGTTCCAGGATGTATTGAGTATCTAGTTTTATGAGCTTTTCTAAGTACCATTTCTCTCATATCTCCAAATTTTGGTACCCAAATCCTTTCAGCCCTATACCGGGTTCCGTCTTCCCGAATATTAAGATGCTTCTCCGATCCTTTGGGTATTTCATCCTTTAAATTTCCCTCCTTTAAAACTCCTTGTTGCGCCTCCTTTATTTGAGTAGTAAGGTTAGTGTGAATCATTATATTCATAGCTTTTACTCGAATGGGTTCTCTGTCCTTTCTGCTCAAGGCGTCGGCTACCACATTTGCCTTCCCCGGGTGATAACGAATCTCAAAGTCGTAATCATTCAACAATTCAATCCATCTGCGTTGCCTCGTGTTCAGTTGTTTCTGATTAAATATGTGTTGAAGACTTTTGTGGTCGGTATATATAATACTTTTGACCCCATATAAGTAGTGCCTCCAAGTCTTTAATGCAAAAACAACAGCACCCAATTCCAAATCGTGAGTTGTATAATTTTGCTCGTGAATCTTCAATTGTCTAGACGCATAAGCAATCACCTTCGTTCGTTGCATTAATACACAACCGAGACCTTGCTTTGAGGCGTCACAATATATCACAAAATCATCATTCCCTTCAGGTAATGACAATATAGGTGCCGTAGTTAACTTTTTCTTCAATAACTGAAACGCCTTCTCTTGTTCATCATTCCATTCAAATTTCTTCCCTTTATGCGTTAATGCAGTCAAGGGTTTTGCTATTTTGGAGAAATCTTGGATGAATCTTCTGTAGTAACCAGCCAATCCTAAAAATTGACGTATATGCTTCGGAGTTTTTGGGGTTTCCCACTTTTCAACGGTTTTGATCTTTGCCGGGTCCACCTGGATACCTTCTTTGTTCACTATGTGACCGAGGAATTGAACTTCTTTCAACCAAAATGCACACTTTGAAAATTTAGCGTACAGTTTTTCTTTCCTCAATACTTCTAGCACTTTTCTCAAATGTTCTTCGTGCTCTTGATCATTCTTTGAGTAAATAAGTATGTCATCGATGAAAACAATGACAAACTGGTCAAGATATGACCCATACACTCGGTTCATAAGGTCCATGAACACAGCTGGTGCATTAGTCAATCCAAACGGCATAACCATAAACTCGTAATGACCATAACGCATCCTAAAAGCAGTCTTTGGAATATCATCCTCCTTCACCCGCATTTGATGATACCCTGAACGTAAATCAATCTTAGAATAAACCGACGAGCCTTGTAGTTGATCAAATAAGTCGTCGATTCTCGGTAGTGGGTAGCGGTTCTTGATGGTAAGTTTGTTCAACTCTCAGTAATTGATACATAACCTAAATGTACCATCCTTCTTCTTGACAAACAAAACAGGAGCTCCTCATGGTGATGTGCTTGGTCAAATGAAACCGCGCTCTAAAAGTTCTTGTAATTGACTCTGAACTTCCTTCATTTTGCTGGGTGCGAGTCTGTATGGAGCACGAGCTATTGGTGCAGCTCCTGGTACAAGGTCTATTGGAAATTCAACGGATCGATGTGGGGGTAATCCCGCTAATTCTTTCGGAAATACATCAGGAAATTCTTTTGCGACGAGAACATCACTGATGTTCTTTTCTTCAGGTTTAACTTCCTCGATGTGTGCTAGAATGACGTAACAACCTTTTCTTATTAGTTTTTGCACCTTAAAACTACTAATAAGATTTAATTTCGCGTTGTTCTTTTCTCCGTACACCATTAAAGGTTTTCCTTTTTCACGCATAATGCGAATCGCATTTTTGTAACAAACGACCTCTGCTCTCACCTTTTTCAACCAGTCCATGCCAATTATTACATCAAAACTCCCTAACTCAACTGGTATTAAATCAATCTTAAACGTTTCATCACCCAGTTTAATTTCTCTATCCCGACATATATTATCTGCTGAAATTAATTTACCATTTGCTAATTCGAGTAAAAATTTACTATCCAACGGCGTCAATGGACAACTTAATTTAGCACAAAAATCTCTACTCATATAGCTTCTATCCTAACCGAATCAAATAAAACGTAAGCAGATTTATTTTCAATAAGAAACGTACCCGTAACAAGCTCCGGGTCTTCCTGTGCCTTTGCCGCATTAATATTGAAAACTCTTCCGAGGCGTTGTCCATTCGTGTTCTCCTGGTTCGGGTAATTTCTAATAATGTGGCCCAGTTTTCCACATTTATAACAAACTACATTGGCATAACTTGCTCCGACACTACTTGCTCCGCCATTACTCGTTCCGACACCATTTGTTCTTTTCGTTCTGTTAACCCCAGGTCCGTAGACCTCACACTTCGCTGCGCTATGACCATTTCTTTTACACTTGTTGCAAAATTTGGTGCAGAACCCCGAGTGATACTTTTCACACCTTTGGCATAGCTGCTTCTGATTGTTGTTGTTGTTGCGGTTGTTATTGTTGTTGGGATGATTGTAGTTGTTGTTGTTGTTGTTGTTGTTGTTGTTTTGCTGTTTGTTGTAGTTGCGATTGATGTTGCGATTGTTGGGATAGTTGTTGTTGTTTTGGTGACTCTTATCACCGTTTTCCTCCCACTTTCTTTTGACTAGCTTCACGTTGGCCTCTTCGGCCGCCTGTTCTTTAATTCTTCCCTCAATCTGGTTCACTAGTTTGTGAGCCATTCTACATGCCTTTTGTATGGAGGCAGGCTCGTGTGAACTTATATCTTCTTGGAGTCTCTCCGGTAACCCTTTCACAAACGCGTCGATCTTCTCTTCCTCATCTTCGAACGCTCTCGGACACAATAGACACAATTCTGTGAATCGTCTTTTGTACGAAGTAATATCGAATCCCTGTGTTCGTAACCCTCTAAGTTCTGACTTGAGCTTATTGACCTCGATTTTGGGACAGTACTTCTCGTTCATCAAGTGCTTGAATGCTGACCACGGTAGCGCGTAAGCAGCATCTTGTCCCACTTGCTCTAGATAGGTATTCCACCATGTTAACGCAATACCTGTGAAGGTATGCATAACATACTTCACTTTGTCTCCTTCAGCACACTTACTTATGGCAAACACCGATTCAACTTTCTCGGTCCACCGTTTTAATCCGATTGGTCCTTCGGTCCCATCAAATTCTGAAGGTTTGCAGGCAGTGAATTCCTTGTAGGAGCATCCTACACGATTTCTTGCGCCGTTAGCTGTATTGCTAGATTCAGAGTTATTGTTGGTATGTAGCACGGCCTGTACTGCGGCTGTGTTTGAAGCAAGAAAGACACGAAATTCCTCTTCGCTCATATTCAAGGTGTGTCGAGTAGTCGGTGCCATTTCCTTCAAAATAGTTAAATAAAACAATTTAATCATACAGAATATTAAGAGTAGTCAATAGTATCTCGTAGCATAATATGAACTCATTTGTAAAAGCTTTTTCTTCATATTAGCGTTTTATAATTTTAAATTCGGGTACTACCTACCCGTTAAGTTCATACTTAATAGCTAATATACAATTCAACTACTACAATTTCATATGAAAAACTGATTATAATAATATATCACATACAAATATTCTTCAAACTTACAACTTCGCTATATTACATATAACGTGAAATATAGTACACTATGATACAGGACAGTTTTGAAGATAAATCTAGTTAATACGCAAGTTGTTCAGCAAAGGAAATAAAGACACGTAATTCATAAGTCCAGAAACAAGTCATGCATTCTGGTTTTACTAAGACGACTTCCCATCCTTGGTCTTGTGGAAAATAACTGTTATGACCATTAGCTAGGCAACATGTTGTAATGTCGTCAAAAGGACGAGGGTTTCGTAATGTCCAACAGCCCCGTAATAATCTAAAAACCTTGTTTCTCACCCCAACTACTGAATCCGTCACTTGTGGGAAGGTTTTATTTAAAAGTTGCAATCCGATGTTCTTTTTCTCACTTTGGTAAGAAGCGAACATCACTAACCCGTAAGCATATCATGCTTCTTTATGTTGCATTTTAGAAGCTCTTTCTAATTCACGAAATCCTATGTTGGGGTATGTTGAGTCAAAATAGGTTCTTAACCCGTAGCGTAAAATTGCATTTGGGTTCCCCGCATTTAATGCTTTAAAGAAAACACGGCGTAACTTGTAGTGACCCGAAATTTTCCATGTTTATATATATTAATTGAGATTTATATTTACATGATTAAATGTTTCCAACATGTTAAGCAATCAAAGTTGTTAAGACTTGATTAATTGAAATATGTTTCATATAGACAATTGAACACCCAAGTTGACCGGTGATTCACGAACATTAAAACTTGTAAAAACTATATGATGACATATATATGGATATATATATATAGTTAACATGATACTATGATAAGTAAACATATCATTAAGTATATTAATAATGAACTACATATGTAAAAACAAGACTACTAACTTAATGATTTTTAAACGAGACATATATGTAACGATTATCGTTGTAAAGACATTTAATGTATATATATCATATTAAGAGATATTCATACATGATAATATCATGATAATATAATAATTTAAAATCTCATTTGATATTATAAACATTGGGTTAACAACATTTAACAAGATCGTTAACCTAAAGGTTTCAAAACAACACTTACATGTAACGACTAACGATGACTTAACGACTCAGTTAAAATGTATATACATGTAGTGTTTTAATATGTATTTATACACTTTTGAAAGACTTCAATACACTTATCAAAATACTTCTACTTAACAAAAATGCTTACAATTACATCCTCGTTCAGTTTCATCAACAATTCTACTCGTATGCACCCGTATTCATACTCGTACAATACACAGCTTTTAGATGTATGTACTATTGGTATATACACTCCAATGATTAGCTCTTAGTAGCCCATGTGAGTCACCTAACACATTTGGGAACCATCATTTGGCAACTAGCATGAAATATCTCATAAAATTACAAAAATATGAGTAATCATTCATGACTTATTTACATGAAAACAAAATTACATATCCTTTATATCTAATCCATACACCAACGACCAAAAACACCTACAAACACTTTCATTCTTCAATTTTCTTCATCTAATTGATCTCTCTCAAGTTCTATCTTCAAGTTCTAAGTGTTCTTCATAAATTCCAAAAGTTCTAGTTTCATAAAATCAAGAATACTTTCAAGTTTGCTAGCTCACTTCCAATCTTGTAAGGTGATCATCCAACCTCAAGAAATCTTTGTTTCTTACAGTAGGTTATCATTCTAATACAAGGTAATAATCATATTCAAACTTTGGTTCAATTTCTATAACTATAACAATCTTATTTCAAGTGATGATCTTACTTGAACTTATTTTCGTGTCATGATTCTGCTTCAAGAACTTCGAGCCATCCAAGGATCCGTTGAAGCTAGATCCATTTTTATCTTTTCCATTAGGTTTATCCAAGGAACTTAAGGTATTAATGATGTTCATAACATCATTCGATTCATACATATAAAGCTATCTTATTCGAAGGTTTAAACTTGTAATCACTAGAACATAGTTTAGTTAATTCTAAACTTGTTCGCAAACAAAAGTTAATCCTTCTAACTTGACTTTTAAAATCAACTAAACACATGTTCTATATCTATATGATATGCTAACTTAATGATTTAAAACCTGGAAACACGAAAAACACCGTAAAACCGGATTCACGCCGTCGTAGTAACACCGCGGGCTGTTTTGGGTTAGTTAATTAAAAACTATGATAAACTTTGATTTAAAAGTTGTTATTCTGAGAAAATGATTTTTATTATGAACATGAAACTATATCCAAAAATTATGGTTAAACTCAAAGTGGAAGTATGTTTTCTAAAATGGTCATCTAGACGTCGTTCTTTCGACTGAAATGACTACCTTTACAAAAATGACTTGTAACTTATTTTTCCGACTACAAACCTATACTTTTTCTATTTAGATTCATAAAATAGAGTTCAATATGAAACCATAGCAATTTGATTCACTCAAAACGGATTTAAAATGAAGAAGTTATGGGTAAAACAAGATTGGATAATTTTCTCATTTTAGCTACGTGAAAATTGGTAACAAATCTATTCCAACCATAACTTAATCAACTTGTATTGTATATTATGTAATCTTGAGATACCATAGACACGTATACAATGTTTCGACCTATCATGTCGACACATCTATATATATTTCGGAACAACCATAGACACTCTATATGTGAATGTTGGAGTTAGCTATACAGGGTTGAGGTTGATTCCAAAATATATATAGTTTGAGTTATGATCAATACTGAGATACGTATACACTGGGTTGTGGATTGATTCAAGATAATATTTATCGATTTATTTCTGTACATCTAACTGTGGACAACTAGTTGTAGGTTACTAACGAGGACAGCTGACTTAATAAACTTAAAACATCAAAATATATTAAAAGTGTTGTAAATATATTTTGAACATACTTTGATATATATGTATATATTGTTATAGGTTCGTGAATCAACCAGTTTCCAAGTCTTACTTCCCGACGAAGTAAAAATCTGTGAAAGTGAGTTATAGTCCCACTTTTAAAATCTAATATTTTTGGGATGAGAATACATGCAGGTTTTATAAATGATTTACAAAATAGACACAAGTACGTGAAACTACATTCTATGGTTGAATTATCGAAATCGAATATGCCCCTTTTTATTAAGTCTGGTAATCTAAGAATTAGGGAACAGACACCCTAATTGACGCGAATCCTAAAGATAGATCTATTGGGCCTAACAAACCCCATCCAAAGTACCGGATGCTTTAGTACTTCGAAATTTATATCATATCCGAAGGGTGTCCCGGAATGATGGGGATATTTATATATATGCATCTTGTTAATGTCGGTTACCAGGTGTTCACCATATGAATTATTTTTATCTCTATGTATGGGATGTGTATTGAAATATGAAATCTTGTGGTCTATTATTATGATTTGATATATATAGGTTAAACCTATAACTCACCAACATTTTTGTTGACGTTTTAAGCATGTTTATTCTCAGGTGATTATTAAGAGCTTCCGCTGTCGCATACTTAAATAAGGACGAGATTTGGAGTCCATGCTTGTATGATATTGTGTAAAAAATGCATTCAAGAAACTTATTTTGTTGTAACATATTTGTATTGTAAACCATTATGTAATGGTCGTGTGTAAACAGAATATTTTAGATTGTCATTATTTGATAATCTACGTAAAGCTTTTTAAACCTTTATTGATGAAATAAAGGTTATGGTTTGTTTTAAAATGAATGCAGCCTTTGAAAAACGTCTCATATAGAGGTCAAAACCTCGCAACGAAATCAATTAATATGGAACGTTTTTAATCAATAAGAACGGGACATTTCAGTTGGTATCAGAGCGTTGGTCTTAGAGAACTAGAATTTTGTATTAGTGTGTATTGTCGAGTTTGTTAGGATGCATTAGTGAGTCTGGACTTCGACCGTGTTTACTTGAAAAATGATTGCTTAACAAATTTTGTTGGAAACTATATATTTTTAACATGTGAATATTATGTGATATATTAATCTCTTAACGCGTTTGATATTGTGTGATAGATGTCTACCTCTAGAACAAGTCCCATTGACTCACCTAATAATAATGAAGAGTCAAATGTAAATTGGAATGATTCGTGGACTGATTCACAAGTTCCCGAAGAGGAACCGGAAGAAGAGTCGGAACCGGAAGAAGAATCGGAGCCGGAAGAAGAATCGGAACCGGATGAAGAAATAGAACCGGTGGGGGAAATAATAAAACGGTTAAGTAAAAGAAAATCCTCAACCAACCGACCAAGGTTAATTATGGTCAATGGTGTTTCCGCCAAGGAAGCAAAATATTGGGAGGATTACCAATTCTCCGATGAATCGGATTCCGACGAGAATTCCGATGATGTTATAGAAATTACCCCAACTGAATTTAAAAAGGCAAAAAAAAATAATAAGGGAAAGGGCATAAAAATAGCGAAATCTAATTCCAACCCCGATGAACTTTATATGTATCGTCAACCCCCGAAGTCCTTAAGTTGTAACAATGACCCGGGAACCTCTAAACCACCAGGTTTTTCTAAACCGTTGTGGAAAACGATAGCTAGTATTAGAGGAACATCATATATCCCTAGAAACTTGGCAAAACGAACCAAAACCGAAGAAGAAGAAACGAGCGAGTCGGAATAAGATAGTTGTATTCGTGTGGTGTAATATATGTAATATAGTGTGCTTATGCTTTATGATATATGTAAAAATTGCTTGTATTAATAAGTATTTTTTTTATGAATCTAACTCTTGTCTATTTTATAGTTTAAAAACACAAAATGGATAGACAACCCAATATTTTAAGAGACCTACCCGGAGACATGATTGATGAAATCTTGTCTAGAGTCGGTCAGAATTCCTCGGCACAACTATTTAAGGCAAGATCAGTTTGTAAGACATTCGAAGAACGTTCCAAGAATGCCTTGGTTTATAAAAGGCTTTCGTTCGAAAGATGGGGGATATCACATTGGGAAATCCATAAGTTACGATGTGTTTACTTTGACGCATATATTGCGGGGAACCCAAATGCTATTTTACGCAACGGGTTAAGAAATTATTTTGACTCAATATATCCGAATATAGGACTTCGTGATTTAGAAAAAGTGGCTAACATGCAACATAAAGAAGCATGTTATGCTTACGGGTAAGTAATGTTCACTTCTCACCAAAGTGAGAACAAGAACATCGGGCTACAACTATTAAACAAAACGTTCCCACAAGTGACGGAGTCGGTAATTGGGGTAAGAAATGAGGTTTTTAGGTTATTACGAGACTGTTGGTCATTACGTAACCCTCGCCCTTTTGACGACGTTACAACACGCTGTCTTATCAACGGCCATAACGGTTATGTTCCACAAGACCAAGGATGGGAAGTAATCCTAGTAAAACCAGAATGCATGACTTGTTTCTGGACGTATGAATTACGTGTCTTTATTGCCTTTGCTGAACGACTTGTGTACTAGCTAGAATTATCTTCACAACCATCTTGTATCAAATTTATTGTGTGCTATATTTCATGCTATATGTAAAATAAGCGGTATTGTAAGTTTGTAAAATATTGTGTAAAAGTTTGAACGCGAAATATTATTATAATCAGTTTTTCATATAGAATTGTAGTATTTGAATTGTATATTAGCTACTAAGTATGAACTTAACGGGTAGGTACTACCCGAATTTAAACTTATAAAACGCTAATATGAAGAAAAAGCTTTTATAAATGAGTTCATATTATGCTACGAAATACTATTAACTACTCTTAATATTCTGTATGATTAACTTGTTCCATTTGACTATTTTGAAGGAAATGGCACCGACTACTTGACACACCGTGAATATGAATGAAGAGGAATTCCGTACTTTTCTAGCTTCAAACATAGCCGCAGTACAGGCTGCGCTACATACCAACAATAACCTTGGATCTAGCAGTACAGGAAATCGTGTAGGATGCACCTACAAAGAATTTACTGCCTGCAAACCTTTGGAATTTGATGGAACCGAAGGACCGATCGGATTGAAACGGTGGACCGAGAAGGTCGAATCGGTGTTTGCCATAAGTAAGTGTACTGAAGAGGACAAAGTGAAGTACGCTACGCATACCTTCACAGGTTATGCGTTAACATGGAGGAATACCTATCTAGAGCAAGTGGGACAAGACGATGCGTACGCACTACCGTGGTCAGAATTCATGCACTTGATGAACGAGAAGTACCGTCCCAGAACCGAGGTCAATAAGCTTAAGACAGAACTTAGAGGGTTACGAACCCAAGGATTTGATATTACCACGTATGAAAGACGATTCACAGAATTGTGCCTATTGTGTCCGGGAGCATTCGAAGATGAGGAAGAGAAGATCGACGCGTTTGTGAAAGGATTACCGGAAAGAATCCAAGAAGATATAAGTTCACACGAGCCCGCCTCTATACAACAGGCATGTAGAATGGCTCACAAACTAGTGAACCAGATTAAAGAAAGAATTAAAGAACAGACTGTTGAAGAGGCCAATGTGAAGCAAGTCAAAAGAGAGTGGGAGGTAAACGGTGATAAGAATCACCAATACAACAACAACAGCAATTATAACAATAATCGCAACAATTATCCCAACAATCGCAACATCAATCGCAACTACAACAAACGGCCCAACAACAACAACAACAGCAGCAACTACAACAATCATCCCAACAACAATAATAACCGCAACAACAACAACAATCAGAAGCAGCTATGCCAAAGGTGTGAAAAGTATCACTCGGGGATCTGCACCAAATTTTGCAACAAGTGTAAAAGAAATGGTCATAGCGCGGCGAAGTGTGAGGTCTACGGACCAGGGGTTAATAGAACGAAAGGAACAAATGGTGTCGGAACGAGTAATGGCGGAGCAAGTAGTGTCGGAGCAAGTTATGCCAATGTAGTTTGTTATAAATGTGGAAAACCGGGCCACATTATTAGAAATTGCCCGAACCAGGAGAACACGAATGGACAAGGCCGCGGAAGAGTTTTCAATATTAATGCAGCAGAGGCACAGGAAGACCCGGAGCTTGTTACGGGTACGTTTCTTATTGACAATAAATCTGCTTACGTTTTATTTGATTCAGGAAGACCCGTGGGGAGCTCCTGTTTTGTTTGTCAAGAAGAAAGATGGTACATTCAGGTTGTGTATCGACTACCGAGAGTTGAACAAACTTACCATCAAGAACCGCTACCCACTACCGAGAATTGATGACTTATTTGATCAACTACAAGGCTCGTCTGTTTATTCAAAGATTGACTTACGTTCCGGGTATTATCAAATGCGGGTGAAAGAAGATGATCTTCCAAAGACTGCTTTCAGAACACGTTACGGTCATTACGAGTTTATGGTCATGCCGTTTGGTTTAACTAATGCACCAGCTGTGTTCATGGATCTTATGAACCGAGTGTGTGGACCATACCTTGACAAGTTTCTCATTGTTTTCATTGATGACATACTTATTTACTCAAAGAATGACCAAGAACACGGTGAACATTTGAGAAAGGTGTTAGAAGTATTGAGGAAGGAAGAATTGTATGCTAAGTTTTCAAAGTGTGCATTTTGGTTGGAAGAAGTTCAATTCCTCGGTCACATAGTGAACAAAGAAGGTATTAAGGTGGATCCGGCAAAGATAGAAACTGTTGAAAAGTGGGAAACCCCGAAAACTCCGAAACACATACGCCAGTTTTTAGGACTAGCTGGTTACTACAGAAGGTTCATCCAAGACTTTTCCAGAATAGCAAAACCCTTGACTGCATTAACGCATAAAAGGAAGAAATTTGAATGGAATGATGAACAAGAGAAAGCGTTTCAGTTATTGAAGAAAAAGCTAACTACGGCACCTATATTGTCATTGCCTGAAGGGAATGATGATTTTGTGATTTATTGTGACGCATCAAAGCAAGGTCTCGGTTGTGTATTAATGCAACGAACGAAGGTGATTGCTTATGCATCTAGACAATTGAAGATTCACGAACAAAATTATACGACGCATGATTTGGAATTAGGCGCGGTTGTTTGTGCATTAAAGACTTGGAGGCACTACTTATATGGGGTCAAAAGTATTATATATACCGACCACAAAAGTCTTCAACACATATTTAATCAGAAACAACTGAATATGAGGCAGCGTAGGTGGATTGAATTATTGAATGATTACGACTTTGAGATTCGTTACCACCCGGGGAAGGCAAATGTGGTAGCCGATGCCTTGAGCAGGAAGGACAGAGAACCCATTCGAGTAAAATCTATAAATATAATGATTCATAATAACCTTACTACTCAAATAAAGGAGGCGCAACAAGGAGTTTTAAAAGAGGGAAATTTAAAGGATGAAATACCCAGAGGATCGGAGAAGCATCTTAATATTCGGGAAGACGGAACCCGGTATAGGGCTGAAAGGATTTGGGTACCAAAATTTGGAGATATGAGAGAAATGGTACTTAGAGAAGCTCATAAAACCAGATACTCAATACATCCTGGAACGGAGAAGATGTACAAGGATCTCAAGAAACATTTTTGGTGGCCGGGTATGAAAGCCGATGTTGCTAAATACGTAGGAGAATGTTTGACGTGTTCTAAGGTCAAAGCTGAGCATCAAAAACCATCAGGTCTACTTCAACAACCCGAAATCCTGAAATGGAAATGGGAAAACATTACCATGGATTTCATCACTAAATTGCCAAGGACTGCAAGTGGTTTTGATACTATTTGGGTAATAGTTGATCGTCTCACCAAATCAGCACACTTCCTGCCAATAAGAGAAGATGACAAGATGGAGAAGTTAGCACGACTGTATTTAAAGGAAGTTGTCTCCAGACATGGAATACCAATCTCTATTATCTCTGATAGGGATGGCAGATTTATTTCAAGATTCTGGCAGACATTACAGCAAGCATTAGGAACTCGTCTAGACATGAGTACTGCCTATCATCCACAAACTGATGGGCAGAGCGAAAGGATGATATAAACGCTTAAAGACATGCTACGAGCATGTGTTATTGATTTCAGAAACAGTTGGGATCGACATCTACCATTAGCAGAATTTCCCTACAACAATAGCTACCATTCAAGCATTGAGATAGCGCCGTTTAAAGCACTTTATGGTAGAAAGTGCAGGTCTCCGATTTATTGGAGTGAAGTGGGGGATAGACAGATTACGGGTCCGGAGATTATACAAGAAACTACCGAGAAGATCATTCAAATTCAACAACGGTTGAAAATCGCCCAAAGTCGACAAAAGAGCTACGCTGACATTAAAAGAAAAGATATAGAATTTGAAATTGGAGAGATGGTCATGCTTAAAGTTGCACCTTGGAAAGGCGTTGTTCGATTTGGTAAACGAGGGAAATTAAATCCAAGGTATATTGGACCATTCAAGATTATTGATCGTGTCGGACCAGTAGCTTACCGACTTGAGTTACCTCAACAACTCACAGCTGTACATAACACTTTCCACGTCTCGAATTTGAAGAAATGTTTTGCTAAAGAAGATCTCACTATTCCGTTAGATGAAATCCAAATCAACAAAAAACTTCAATTCATCGAAGAACCCGTCGAAATAATGGATCGTGAGGTTAAAAGACTTAAGCAAAACAAGATACCAATTGTTAAGGTTCGATGGAATGCTCGTAGAGGACCCGAGTTCACCTGGGAGCGTGAAGATCAGATGAAGAAGAAATACCCGCATCTATTTCCAGAAGATTCGTCAACACCTTCAACAGCTTAAAATTTCGGGACGAAATTTATTTAACGGGTAGGTACTGTAGTGACCCGAACTTTTCCATGTTTATATATATTAATTGAGATTTATATTTACATGATTAAATGTTTCCAACATGTTAAGCAATCAAACTTGTTAAGACTTGATTAATTGAAATATGTTTCATATAGACAATTGACCACCCAAGTTGACCGGTGATTCACGAACGTTAAAACTTGTAAAAACTATATGATGACATATATATGGATATATATATATATATATATATATATATATATATATATATATATATATATATATATATATATATATATATATATATATATATATATATATATATATATATATATAGTTAACATGATACTATGATAAGTAAACATATCATTAAGTATATTAACAATGAACTACATATGTAAAAACAAGACTACTAACTTAATGATTTTTAAACGAGACATATATGTAACGATTATCGTTGTAAAGACATTTAATGTATATATATATCATATTAAGAGATATTCATACATGATAATATCATGATAATATAATAATTTAAAATCTCATTTGATATTATAAACATTGGGTTAACAACATTTAACAAGATCGTTAACCTAAAGGTTTCAAAACAACACTTACATGTAACGACTAACGATGACTTAACGACTCAGTTAAAATGTATATACATGTAGTGTTTTAATATGTATTTATACACTTTTTGAAAGACTTCAATACACTTATCAAAATACTTCTACTTAACAAAAATGCTTACAATTACATCCTCGTTCAGTTTCATCAACAATTCTACACGTATGCACCCGTATTCGTACTCGTACAATACACAGCTTTTAGATGTATGTACTATTGACATATACACTCCAATGATCAGCTCTTAGCAGCCCATGTGAGTCACCTAACACATGTGAGAACCATCATTTGGCAACTAGCATGAAATATCTCATAAAATTACAAAAATATGAGTAATCATTCATGACTTATTTACATGAAAACAAAATTACATATCCTTTATATCTAATCCATACACCAATGACCAAAAACACCTACAAACACTTTCATTCTTCAATTTTCTTCATATAATTGATCTCTCTCAAGTTCTATCTTCAAGTTCTAAGTGTTCTTCATATATTCTACAAGTTCTAGTTACATAAAATCAAGAATACTTTCAAGTTTGCTAGCTCACTTCCAATCTTGTAAGTTGATCATCCAACCTCAAGAAATATTTGTTTCTTACAGTAGGTTATCATTCTAATACAAGGTAATAATCATATTCAAACTTTGGTTCAATTTCTATAACTATAACAATCTTATTTCAAGTGATGATCGTACTTGAACTTGTTTTCGTGTCATGATTCTGCTTCAAGAACTTCGAGCCATTCAAGGATCCGTTGAAGCTAGATCCATTTTTCTCTTTTCCAGTAGGTTTATCCAAGGAACTTAAGGTAGTAATGATGTTCATAACATCATTCGATTCATATATATAAAGCTATCTTATTCGAAGGTTTAAACTTGTAATCACTAGAACATAGTTTAGTTAATTCTAAACTTGTTCGCAAACAAAAGTTAATCCTTCTAACTTGAATTTTAAAATCAACTAAACACATGTTCTATATGATATGCTAACTTAATGATTTAAAACCTGGAAACACGAAAAACACCGTAAAACCGGATTTACGCCGTCGTAGTAACACCGCGGGCTGTTTTGGGTTAGTTAATTAAAAACTATGATAAACTTTGATTTAAAAGTTGTTATTCTGAGAAAATGATTTTTATTATGAACATGAAACTATATCCAAAAATTATGGTTAAACTCAAAGTGAAAGTATGTTTTCTAAAATGGTCATCTAGACGTCGTTCTTTCGACTGAAATGACTACCTTTACAAAAACGACTTGTAACTTATTTTTCAGACTATAAACCTATACTTTTTCTGTTTAGATTCATAAAATAGAGTTCAATATGAAACCATAGCAATTTGATTCACTCAAAACGGATTTAAAATGAAGAAGTTATGGGTAAAACAAGATTGGATAATTTTCTCATTTTAGCTACGTGAAAATTGGTAACAAATCTATTCCAACCATAACTTAATCAACTTGTATTGTATATTATGTAATCTTGAGATACCATAGACACGTATACAATGTTTCGACCTATCATTTCGACAAATCTATATATATTTCGGAACAACCATAGACACTCTATATGTGAATGTTGGAGTTAGCTATACAGGGTTGAGGTTGATTCCAAAATATATATAGTTTGAGTTGTGATCAATACTGAGATACCTATACACTGGGTCGTGGATTGATTCAAGATAATATTTATCGATTTATTTCTGTACATCTAACTGTGGACAACTAGTTGTAGGTTACTAACGAGGACAGCTGACTTAATAAACTTAAAACATCAAAATATATTAAAAGTGTTGTAAATATATTTTGAACATACTTTGATATATATGTATATATTGTTATAGGTTTGTGAATCAACCAGTTGCCAAGTCTTACTTCCCGACGAAGTAAAAATCTGTGAAAGTGAGTTATAGTCCCACTTTTAAAATCTAATATTTTTGGGATGAGAATAATGCAGGTTTTATAAATGATTTACAAAATAGACACAAGTACGTGAAACTACATTCTATGATTGAATTATCGAAATCGAATATGCCCCTTTTTATTAAGTCTGGTAATCTAAGAATTAGGGAACAGACACCCTAATTGACGTGAATCCTAAAGATAGATCTATTGGGCCTAACAAACCCCATCCAAAGTACCGGATGCTTTAGTACTTCGAAATTTATATCATATCCGAAGGGTGTCCCAGAATGATGGGGATATTCTTAAATATGCATCTTGTTAATGTCGGTTACCAGGTGTTCACCATATGAATGATTTTTATCTCTGTGTATGGGATGTGTATTGAAATATGAAATCTTGTGGTCTATTATTATGATTTGATATATATAGGTTAAACCTATAACTCACCAACATTTTTGTTGACGTTTTATGCATGTTTATTCTCAGGTGATTATTAAGAGCTTCCGCTGTCGCATACTTAAATAAGGACGAGATTTGGAGTCCATGCTTGTATGATATTGTGTAAAAAATGCATTCAAGAAACTTATTTTGTTGTAACATATTTGTATTGTAAACCATTATGTAATGGTCGTGTGTAAACAGGATATTTTAGATTATCATTATTTGATAATCTACGTAAAGCTTTTTAAACCTTTATTGATGAAATAAAGGTTATGGTTTGTTTTAAAATGAATGCAGCCTTTGAAAAACGTCTCATATAGTGGTCAAAACCTCGCAACGAAATCAATTAATATGGAACGTTTTTAATCAATAAGAACGGGACATTTCATAACTTACGGTCTCCCCAATGTGATATACCCCACCTATCAAAGGAAAGCCTTTTATAAACTAAGGCATTTTTGGAAAGTCTTTCAAATGTTTGACAAGTTAATTTCGCCATAACTAAATGTGCTGATGAATTCTGACCGACTCTAGACAAGATTTCCTCAATCATATCCTCTGGTAGGTCTTCTAAAATATTCGGTTGTCTACCCTTAATGTCCATTTTGTTTTTATACTGTAAAATAGACAAGGATTAGATTCGTAATAACAAATAATACAAGCAATTTTTACATAGAACATAAAAGTACAAGCACACTACAATACATTTATTACACAACATGCTCACACCCCTCTAATCTGAATCACTGGTTTCTTCTTCTTCGGACTTGGTTCTTTTTCCTAATCTTCTAGGGATATATGATGTTCCTCTAATACGAGTCGTCGTTTTCCACATTGGTTTAGAAAAACCTGGTGGTTTAGAGGTTCCCGGGTTATTGTCACGATATTGAAAATACGGGTGTTGACGGTACATATAAAGTTCATCGGGGTCGGAATCAGATTTCTCTATTTTGATGCCTTTTCCCTTATTATTTTCTTTTGCCTCATTAAATTAGGTCGGGGTAATTTCTATAACATCATCGGAATCCTCATCAGGATCCGATTCATCGGAAAATTGGTAATTTTCCCAATATTTTGCTTCCTTAGCGGAAACACCATTGACCATTATTAACTTTGGTCTATTGGTTGAGGATTTTCTTTTATTTGACCGGTTTTCTGTGGTTCCTACTATTCCCCCCTCCGGAACCTCTTCTTCTTCCGGTTCCTCTTCTTCTGGTTCCTCTTCTTCCGGTTCCTCTTCTTCCGGTTCCGTTTCCTCTTCTTCCGGTTCTTCGGGAACTTGTGAATCTTGCCAATATATATTCGACTCTTTGTTATTATTAGGTGAGTCAATGGGATTTGTGCTAGAGGTAGACATCTATCACACAATATCAAACATATTAAGAGATTAATATATCACATAATATTTACATGTTAATAATATATAGTTTCCAACAAAAATGTTAAGCAATCATTTTTAAAGAAAACATGGTCGAAGTCCAGACTCACTAATGCATCCTAACAAACTCGATAAGACACACTAATGCAAATTTTCTGGTTCTCTAAGACCAACGCTCTGATACCAACTGAAATGTCCCGTTCATATTGATTATAAACGTTCCATATTAATTGATTTCGTTGCGAGGTTTTGACCTCTATATGAGACGTTTTTCAAAGACTGCATTCATTTTTAAAACAACCATAACCTTTATTTTATCAATAAAGGTTTTTAAAAAAAACATTACGTAGATTATCAAATAATGATAATCTAAAATATACTGTTTACACACGACCATTACATAATGGTTTACAATAGAAATATATTACATCAACATATGTTTCTTGAATGCAGTTTTTACACAATATCATAAAAACATGGACTCCAAATCTTGTCCTTATTTTAGTATGCAACAGCAGAAGCTCTTAGTATTCACCTGAGAATAAACATGCTTTAAACGTCAACAAAAATGTTGGTGAGTTATAGGTTTAACCTATATATATCAAATCGTAACAATAGACCACAAGATTTCATATTTCAATACACATCCCATACACAGAGATAAAAATCATTCATATGGTGAACACCTGGTAACCGACATTAACAAGATGCATATTTAAGAATATCCCCATCATTCTGGGACACCCTTCGGATATGATATAAATTTCGAAGTACTAAAGCATCCGGTACTTTGGATGGGGTTTGTTAGGCCCAATAGATCTATCTTTAGGATTCGCGTAAATTAGGGTGTCTGTTCCCTAATTCTTAGATTACCAGACTTAATAAAAAGGGGCATATTCGATTTCGATAATTCAACCACAGAATGTAGCTTCACGTACTTGTGTCTATTTTGTAAATCATTTATAAAACCTGCATGTATTCTCATCCCAAAAATATTAGATTTTAAAAGTGGGACTATAACTCACTTTCACAGATATTTTCTTCCTCGAAAATAAGACTTGGCCACAGATCGATTCACGAACCTATAACAAATATGTACATATATATCAAAGTATGATCAAAATATAATTATAACCATTTTTATTATGTTTTAAAGATTTGAGTGTATTAAGTCAGCTGTCCTCGTTAGTAAGTAGTAACCTACAACTAGTTGTCCACAGTTAGATGTACAAAAATAAATCGATATATATTATCTTGAATCAATTCACGACCCAGTGTATACACGTCTCAGGCTAAATCACAACTCAAAGTATATATATTTTTGGAATCAACCTCAACCCTGTATAGCTAACTCCAACATTACTGCATATAGAGTGTCTATGGTTGTTCCAAATAATATATATACATGGGTCGATATGATATGTCAAAACATTTGCATACGTGTCTATGGTATCCCAAGATTACATAATATATTAGAATACATTTATAATACAATATAAGTTAGCTAGGATATGATTTGTATAGATTTGTTAAACATTTCTCGTAGCTAAAAAGATCAAAAATATCCAATCTTATTTTACCCATAACTTCTTCATTTTAAATTTGTTTTGAGTGAATCAAATTGCTATGGTTTCATATTGAACTCTAATTTAAGAATCCAAACAGAAAAAGTATAGGTTTATAGTCGTAAATTTAAGTTACATGTCAATTACTAAAGAGGTAGTCATTTCCGTCGAAAGAACGACATCTTGATGACCATTTTGAAAAACATACTTTCACTTTGAGTTTAACCAAGATTTTTGGATATAGTTTCATGTTCATATGAAAAATCATTTTCCCAGAAGAACAACTATCATAGTTTTTAATTATCCAAACCAAAACAGCCCCCGGTTTCACTACGACGGCGTATATCCGATTTTATGGTGTTCATCGTGTTTCCAGGTTTTAAATCATTAAGTTAGCATATCATATAGATATAGAACATGTGTTTAGTTGATTTTAAAAGTCAAGTTAGAAGGATTAACTTTTGTTTGCGAACAAGTTTAGAATTAACTAAACTATGTTCTAGTGATTACAAGTTTAAACCTTCGAATAAGATAGCTTTATATGTATGAATCGAATGATGTTATGAACATCATTTCTACCTCAAGTTTTATAGATAAAACTACTGGAATTAAGAAAAATGGATCTAGCTTCAAAGGATCCTTGGATGGCTTGAAAGTTCTTGAAGCAGAATCATGACACGAAAACAGTTCAAGTAAGATTTTCACTCGAAATAAGATTGTTATAGTTGTAGAAATTGAATCAAAGTTTGAATATGAATATTACCTTGAATTAGAAAGATAACCTACTGTAAATAACAAAGGTTCCTTGATCTTAGATGATTACTTGGAATGGATTAGAAAGCTTGGAAGTAGACTTGCAAACTTGGAAGTATTCTTGATTTTTATGAAACTATACTTATGGAATTTATGAAGAACACTTAGAACTTGAAGATGGAACTTGAGAGAGATCAATTAGATGAAGAAAATTGAAGAATGAAAGTGTTTGTAGGTGTTTTTGGTCGTTGGTATATGGATTAGATATAAAGGATATGTAATTTTGTTTTCATGTAAATAAGTCATGAATGATTACTAATATTTTTGTAATTTTATGAGATATTTCATGCTAGTTGCCAAATGATGGTTCCCACATGTGTTAGGTGACTCACATGGGCTGCTAAGAGCTGATTATTGGAGTGTATATATCAATAGTACATACATCTAAAAGTTGTGTATTGTACGAGTACGAATACGGGTGCATACGAGTAGAATTGTTGATGAAACTGAACGAGGATGTAATTGTAAGCATTTTTGTTAAGTAGAAGTACTTTGATATGTGTCTTGAAGTCTTTCAAAAGTGTAAGAATACATATCAAAACACAACATGTATATACATTCTAATGGAGTCGTTAAGTCTTCGTTAGTCGTTACATGTAAGTGTTGTTTTGAAACCTTTAAGTTAACGATCTCAATTAATGTTGTTAACCCAATGTTTATTATATCAAATGAGATGTTAAATTATCATATTATCATGATATTATGATGTATGAATATCTCTTAATATGATATATACATTAAAAAGTCGTTACAACGATAATCGTTACATATAAGTCTCGTTTCGTAATTCTTGAGTTAGTAGTCTTGTTTTTACATATGTAGTTCATTGTTAACACACTTAATGATATATTTAAATATCATTTTATCATGTTAAATATAGTGTATCAATATCTTAATATGATACATATATATTTAGTAGACGTTATCATAACGATAATCGTTATATATATCATTTCGAGTTTCTTAACTTAGTAATCTCATTTCTTATGTATATCACACATTGTTAACATACTTATTGAGATACTTACTCATCATAATCTCATGTCAACCATATATATATGTCTATATATACCACAACATGTAGTTTTTACAATTTTGTAACGTTCGTGAATCGCCGGTCAACTTGGGTGATCAATTGTCTATATGAAACTTATTTCATTTAATCAAGTCTTAACAAGTTTGATTGCTTAACACGTTGAAAACATTTAGTCATGTAAATATCAATCTCAATTAATATATATAAACATAGAAAAGTTCGGGTCACTACACATAACTGTATGGGTATGGTTACTCAGTGGGATATAACCAGCTGAAATATAAATCCAATGGGATCAGGCCTCTAAATTGATCATTAAGTGTGTCAAGTGGTCATTCATGGCCAATTTTGTATTCCTATAACTTTGTACTCCTTCATACAACTTTCACAAATGAAGAATGTATAATAGCATTAGAATACCATTTAGTATGCAAATGCGATGCATGATGACAACATGATTCTTGTTTATAGTTGTGCACCATAATCACATAGGTCATGAGATGATTGCATATTCAGATAAGCAAGAGGTAGAGCGCATACATATAAACATGATATAAGTAATGAATATAAAGAATGATCATTATTTTTAATTGAAGTTTTGCAGTAGCTGTAAAAAGAAAAGACATGTACTAAGCACCATGTATTACCATGCCAGGTAGAGCTGTGTTACTTATAAGATATGTTACCTTAAAGGCCAAAAAATATGTAAATGGGTATTAGATGTACAAATACTTACATTAGTATCAAAAATGTACAAATACTTACATTAGATGTACAAATACCTGTTTACATAATGAATTAACAAATGTCATAAGAAATCAACGGTGGATGTATATCAACTAAAATCAAAATTATTTAATATTCAGGTACGTAAAAAATCGAACGATGTCTACAACAAAGATATAAACGAATAAAGGATTATCGAGAATATTAAAAACCCAAATTCATATTCGAGACTTGTTGTTGACTTTAACTATCAAAAACCGCAGATTTCCTATAACATGTGTAACCTTCAAGTTGATGTGATTATAGGCAAAATGAATAAAAATTGTCAACATCAACATGATTGACCATTACAAACAGAGAATCAGAATTTAAAATAATTGACTCAAACAAAAATGAAAAAAAAAACTTTAAAGATCAAAAAACGTTTCCCATATAAACAGTACGAATCGTTATTGTAAAAAAAACAGAAATTAAAGTCTTACCTTGAACATATCGTTGTAAATCGTCGATGAAATTGTCATCTAAATCATGAAACCAATTGATAACAATTGTAAGAAAGGGTGACTGATGAAACCCTAAAGTTTCAGTATATTCAATCGACTCAAACTACATCATAAATAGTCTCTATAATTGAGCGATTAAACCCTAAAGCCATTTAGGTATTGCAAGAACGATTAGAGAGAGTCTTCTGTACCCAAACTTTGTACCTAAACATGGTGGTGTATACCAAAATTGTGGTAAACCTATAAAACTGATACCTTTTTGCATAGCTTGAACCAAAGAAAAGCAATCTGAATCATCGATATATCGAGCAATTGGAATGATTTCGTTGTTCTCGATCCGAGTTGTGATTCATGGACGATTTTGTAGATGAATCGATACATAATCTGTGTTGATTTTCCCAAAAGGTTATAGTTGTGGAACGGATATTAGGGTTTTCAGTTTTGAAACTGTCAGCCTATTTCACGAGATTAATTGGGGACACGTGTAATTATTTTGTAATTAGCATAAATAATCAGGATTAATTTATGGATTTACATGTGGACCGTAATTAGTGGGATCATTAGTCGATTGACACGTCAGCAAGTGACCCTCACGCTTTGTAAGGGTTAAGGATATAGATAGATAGATAGATATATAGATAGATTAGTAAATAATAAATCATTCCTAAAAACTTTTTAATAACTATAATTTAATTTATAATTTAAAATTATATCTATTTACTACAATCAAAATAAGTAGCAGCAAGCATAGAGCACTTGTAATCATCATACGTGCTTTGTTTACCCATCTCACATTTTGCCTTATATCTAGCCCGATCACCCAGCTCAGAACCCATCAGAGAGTCAATCCAAAAATCAAAATGCATACCTAATACATAGCTCAACTATGTGTTTCTAAAAAAAAAAAAATTAACATGATCCCGCAGAACAAGATTTATAGCCATTTAAATAGGTGAATGATTGGTACCGTCACAAACAACAATATGGTTAGATTTCTCTTCAACGTCTAGCATCATAAACCTAGCAGTACTATCGTTAAAATGAACCGGGTAAATATGAGTATTTTTAATATTTAGTTCGTGTACTTTTGATATTATGATATTTAGTTGGGTATATGTGTTACTGTATTTTTTAAGTTAAGAGGGGGAAATATGAGATTCACTCTTTAAAAATCGCAGTGGGCCATACTCCCGCCTTTAAAGGTTCATAGATAGTGATTTATGCTGGCATGTGACACCGGTTCACCGAGTGGTGCGTGTTCCCTACTTTCCCCCTTCACACTACACACACAACTCTCATGTTCGTCTTCAATAGTTCAATCCAGAACAAATTCTCGCATATTTTTACTTAAAATAAAATAATTATAATGAATATACTAACCCTAACTCAAACCCTAGCTACCCTTGCCGGAGCTTCACGTAGTTCAATTGTTACGGATTTAAATGATATTGAATTCGGAAACCCTATGTGGTTCGTTTACGCCGGAATTTCGTGCTGTTTAGTTTTATTCGCCGGAATTATGTCCGGTTTAACTCTAGGCTTGATGTCACTCAGTGTTGTCGACCTTGAGATTCTTCATAGAAGTGGTACGGTCAAAGAGAAGAAACAAGCAGGTAGCATCTCGTCCTTATAGTTTTTGATTTTGATTTTGATTGAATTATATAAAATTGATCGAATATTATTATTATTATTATATGTATCATGTATGTATGTAATACATGCTTTAACTTGTGATAATCTACCTAACACACGGTTAGGTAGAACTTAAAATTCTAATTTTAGTTGTTGCTTAATTACCTTAAATAAGCTTAATGAGTAGCTTTCAGTTCAGTTTGATATAATTAGATATACAAATTGTTTGCTTGAATCACATGCAAAAGGTGTTGTAATTAATCATTAGATATCAACGTTGCTACTTATATAATTAGTATGCTATTTTCATACAAACGATTTTTTTGCATGAACAAATTTTTTGAATCAAGTACCTGCAACTTGAGTGTGTTCATGCCGAGTTTATATCAAGTGCGAGCTATAAAATTATAATGACTTGAGCTCAGGGATGCTCGATACATCTACTTGTCTGCAGATGTGTTTGGCAATGGTTAGTTTGACGATAGGTTAATAGTAGCCATACTTATGTGACCAAGGACTGTTAATTGAATATTTGTCTCTGTTGCAGCTGCTATTCTACCAGTTGTTCAAAAGCAGCATCAGCTTCTTGTAACGTTGCTTCTGTGTAATGCTGCAGCCATGGAGGTGTGTTCCAAACTAGATTTCGTTCTTTTTGGTGATGATAAACTTAATTTGAATCGGTTTATAAGGTAACATAGATACTTTCTGCTAGCCATAGGACAGATTAGTGTTTATGTATCAAAATATAAGTTATTTTACTAACGCTTCTGCATATGCACCTTATTCCCTTTGATATTGCACTTCCAGTAGGACTTGAGGAGTGAATGAATATAGCCGGTCTTGTGATGAAAATATGGAATAGCTTCATTTTTGTTCATTTTTTGGTATCTTTTTAGTTTTATAACCTGGAGTTGGTTGGTGACCGACTACAATTTTGATATATTTATCAGTAATATAATAATGTGAGAAAAATTGTCTCCTGACTCTATATTATTGGTCCAAAAGTGTATTGCCTAACATGATAACTATATTAGCAAAAATAATCATACTTAAAAGTAGTCGTACAGCCTGACACATGCATCATCTGTTGATGCCTTAGCCAGTCCCAGATATCGAAAAAACGTATTAGAAAAAACAGGAGAAAAAAAAAGGCCCGCGGGTTACCCACAAGGGCGAGTTTTTTTTTACTTTGATGTACACTGCCTAACCAGCTTAATCCGTGGCCGTTCCCAATCCCTGGCCTCCACAAGATTTGCAGATTTGAACTTGAGACCTCTTTCACGGATCTCAGGGCCCACATAAAGTGTACTTAGAAGAAAATATAATTTTTGTTTGTATCTATTACGATGCAGATTTGGTAAAATCGGTATCTAAACTGTGAACGTTGTAATGTTAATACCTGTCTAATTATATTCACCAAGATACTATTCTAATTCCTTACAGGCTCTTCCTATTTATCTGGATAAGATTTTTCATCCAGCAGTTGCAGTCATTTTGTCTGTGACCTTTGTGCTGATTTTTGGAGAGGTATTATTTGTATTGCATGATCATTCCAACTGATGTGTGATATTTGCATAATCAATACTTTAAGTATTATACCGTATCAGGTCATTCCACAAGCGATATCCGCAAGATACGGGCTTGCTGTGGGTGCTAACTTTGTGGGACTTGTCCGGGTTTTGATGATCGTTTGCTTTCCTATTGCGTATCCCGTTGGAAAGGTAATTTCATGCAAGTTTCTTTAATAGCTACTATGTCTATGTTTTTTACCATAGATGACTGCTTCTAAAATCATTTTTGTAACTTCCGAGTTTCAAACATTAAACCCTTTGATTACTTATTTTTCCGTCTAAGACTCTATTAGCCGAAAGTTAACATGAACACGATTATACTCATGCCACTTTGAGCATTTCACAACTAGGCAAGTAGCTTGTGCTATTTGTGATTTTGTAAAGTTTGGTTGACCGTATATGTGACTAAATCTTCATATGAAAAACGTTTTGACTATCCTGATTGTCACATAGCTGTATGTTATCCAAATAATTTGTTTCACGTAGTTACCGCTTGAATTGTCTATAAGTACCAGAAAGGCTTACAGAATTACAGGATCTAATATTAGTGCCGACAAATGTGCAGGTTTTAGACGTTTTAATCGGGCATAATGATACCCTGTTTCGGCGTGCCCAGTTGAAAGCCCTTGTTTCCATTCACAGCCAAGAGGTAAGCTTTTCCGACTACTCGTTTTTTATGGTGTGAAGTAAAAATAATGTGTATTCTTGCACACAACTAAGATTATGGTTGCAGGTCATTTAAATCTAACTTTCTTAGCTTTATAGGCTGGTAAAGGGGGTGAACTTACACACGATGAAGCTACAATTATAAGTGGAGCACTTGATCTAACTGAAAAGGTATATGTTGCAGTTGGATTATTAATGTAAATTTATCTTGCTCAAAATCCTTGCAGAAAGTAAACTTCTCCAGAGAAAGCTCTTATTATAATAGTATATATTCAGCTAAATTAACATATAATAAACTTTATTCATGTGTCAACTCAGCGAGTTATACAATTTGACCATAGACTGAGTGGCTCATGTGTTTCAAAGTTTTGTTTGTTTGTTTGTATTTGTGTACTAAGATTTTGGTAAAAGGATGATGACATCACTATGACATATGCAATCTTTGCAGACTGCAGAGGAGGCCATGACACCTATTGAATCAACATTCTCACTAGACGTTAATTCAAAATTGGATTGGTTAGCTCTATGCTTCTTTTTCTTTCTGATTTTAATTTTACTTTTTTTTTTGTTTCTCTGCAATATTAGATAACTATGAGCACTTTGCGCTTTATCAGTTTACTTGTACCTGATATTGTGCAGGGAAGCATTTGGAAGAATCCTAGCTAAAGGCCATAGCCGTGTTCCTGTCTATTCAGGGAACCGCAAAAACATCATTGGACTCCTACTGGTATGATTGGAAGATCTACATAGTAGAGGTGGCAATTTTAATCCATTTTCTTATGAATGTTCATTGGGTTTATTTATCCAAAACAGGTCAAAGAAATGGTTACAGTTCAACCTCACAAACCTTAACTTTGCACACATTAAATAGAATTGAGATTTAGATCTCTGATTCAAAACATCATGTTACACCTTGTGTGTTCAAAACACGGGCTCACATCTTCATAACCAGCTCATAGCTTATTAAGTACAGTATTTTCTTTGAAGAATCTAAATTAATATTGTGATAATATTATTTTATAGCCATGTTTATATTCACACAACAACAACAATAATACCCAATCCCACGTGTGCGGTGGTATGAGGAGCCATATATTTATTATACTTATTATAATTATTACGGAGTATATTATTAATCAATATTAGTTATTTATAAAATTGCTTTTCAAAGTGAAAAAAAAAAAAAAATTATGGCTCAACCCATTGCAACTAAACCTATTTCAACCCACACCAAGAATTACCTATTTTAACCCTTAAGTTGTTTTGACCTGTTGCCACTTCTGCATAGTGTCCCATCTTTTTTATTTTTCAACTTCTAAATTTAACATTTTTATCTTTTAAATTGAGTTGTCTTTGTAATTTTACCAAGTAGGTGAAAAGCCTTCTTACAGTTAGGGCAGAAACAGAGACTCCAGTTAGTGATGTTTCCATCAGAAAAATCCCTAGGCAAGTTTGTATTTTACATATGCGTCTTCAGGCTTTTCACACGTTTCATAAATTTTAAAATTTTACATTTTTTTTTTTTTCTATTTTAGGGTTCCTGCGCATATGCCATTGTATGACATCCTTAACGAGTTCCAAAAAGGTGGCAGTCATATGGCTGCTGTAGTTAAAGTCAAAAGCAAAGATCATCCACCTCCTGATGTTGTTGATCGAAAAGTAATTGGAAAAAAGAAAAAAGGATATTCAGAACTAACTAAACCTTTGTTGCCCAATCTTGAAGAAGAATCAAATTGTGTGATTAATATTGGCAAGACTTCTAAGACGACTATGCAACATACAGGGCCCACAACGAAAACTGTAAGATCTGTTTCTGATGATGTTGAAGATGGAGAAGTCATTGGTATCATCACCCTGGAAGACGTTTTTGAAGAGCTTTTACAGGTAACTTGCTGCTTTTTATTTTCCAATCAACATAGTAATTGTGTTGGTTTAAATTTTGTCGCACCTAAACACGAGGTTCATGTTTACGTACCAACCTGAACACGTACCGTGCTAAATAGTTTCTCTCTCTAATGCAGGAGGAAATTGTTGATGAAACTGATGTATACATCGACGTTCATAAAAGGTGTGTGGGTGTATGAGCAAATTAGTTCAGCCGTTGTTTTAAATTTTGCATTTAAGTGCTCTCTCACTTCCTTTAAAAATATGTTATTAAATGCTGCAGAATACGGGTAGTTGCTGCCGCCGCTGCTTCTTTTGTCGCTCGAGCACCTTCAACCAGAAAGCTCATAGCTCAAAGACCCACGGTACATCAGATCATTTTGGCATTATCTTGTTAATTTCCTGTTATATGTCTAATAAATTCTTAAATAGTTACTGAATTTGTTGTTGAAATTTACCAGGTGGTCAAAGAAGATAAGGAGAAACCGCCTGTGTTGTAGTTATTGAAATCTAGAGCTTGGTCAAAAGATGAACTAAATAGAGGGTTATGTACTGGAACAATCTATTCTGTCTTCCCCATATGCCTATTTTAGGGCTGTGCAATTACATGAAGGGTTAACAAAGTAAAATTGGTATAAGAGTTTAGAGCGGGATTTTTCAGTGTTGTATTGTACTAAATAGATTTTACAGGACAAACTAGTTGCATGATCGACTCTACATAGTATGTGTTCAGTGCTGATTTCATTTTTAACTAAATTCGTTCGTTAGGTAATGGTCTTTACACCGTTTATGTTTTTAGATAAGTGTAAACTAAATATAAAACATCTATGTGCCTATTTACATTTTTTTTAGATATATAGTGAAACATGATGTTGCTGTTGTGAACCAAAGATGTGTAAATTTATCTTTTGAAGTGAGTATTTATGTCTCTTAGTATATGAGCGATAAACTTATCTATTGAATTTACAAATGCGGTGAACTTACTTAACATGAAGTCTAACAGAAGTATTCATTTTGATACAAAAACCAGAAGCATTGTATGTCATATGACAATGGAACTAAAGTTATCAAACACCTCATTATTTAGCTTCACTAGGTCTCCTAATCTGAACCATATAATATCGCTTGGTTTTTATTCAGGCTCTTCTAATGCTTTCTGGATGTCAGCCTGCACCATAAAAACCACACAAATATTGTTTGACTTCCTACTTGCATAAAATACAAAATCTTGCAAAATGGACTAGTCAAAACTTGTCTGATTATATGTTGGTAGTCAAAATGCGCTGGCGTTTCAGTTAGGTTGGCCCACAACAATAAATCTATACAATGATTTTCAACCCATTACCACCGAGCTCATGGCTGAGTGGTACCAAGCCTCTGGACTGTGGGTCCGCATTCTCTCATCGTGATTGGTGCGGGTTCGATTCCAGGGGGAGGTTTACCGCATATTATGTATACACAGTCAACCTTAGGGTCTGTGGTCCCTACGATTTGCTACTGGCAGGTGTAGGTGCATGATAAAATCGATCCGGTTCACGTAAGTGCGAAGATTCGAGAGCGGGTTCCTTCTAGCGTGTGTGGAGAGTGTAACCAACTAACCGGCCGTTCAAAAAAAAAAATGATTTTCAACCCATTTGACCTGTTTACCTTTCAACCAATTTGACTTGTTTACCTTTTAGCTAAATGGTTCAAAATTGACACCTTTATGATTACAGATATAACATACTCTTATTAACATACCTCAATGCTTGATGGTTCGGTCCTTGGCCCCATTCGACCTATTACCTTTCCTTTCTTGCTAATTAGAAACTTTGTGAAGTTCCATTTTATGGTAGTCCCCATAAATCCACCTGATTTTGATTTCAAATACTTGTACAATGGTGCTGAATTACTGCCATTTACTTTTACCTGGCCAGCAAACAGATGTAAACTAGACTTACGACCCATATGACACATATGAAAATGGATAAATGAACGATAATTACTTTATCAAAAATCGGGTATTCAGCATTGAACCTCTCACATACATACTGAACTGTCTCTTCTGTGGGCCCAGGTTCTTGCTGCAAGAACTGATTGCAAGGGAATGCCAATATCTCAAAACCTGATTTAAGTTATTAAGATTAAATTTTAACAGTTATATTTTAGTTCAATATCTTGTATTTTGTAGGTTTTATATCAATTCCGCTTTATAAACTCGTGCATTACAACTTCCTAAACACCTTCTTGGTTGTTAGATAAGTATTTTTTAAGCAATTACTATGCCTTCAAAAACAATGTTTATATCAGGTAATCATCATTCCCAAAAAAAAAAAAAAAAATTGAGCTGTAGATTGATACTATGTTCCTTGATATAAACGTAACCATGCTGATAATTGTGAATGTACAATTTTATTGATACCTTTATCCTTGTATTTCTTGTAAAGCTCGGTAAGTTGTGTATAATTTGAATTTGTTAATCCGCTGTTGCATTATAACCAACTATTATTTTCAATCGAAAAAAATACAAAAAACGCGTAATGTAACAATATCGAAAAGAAAAACAAACAACCATTTGGATGCAACATTGACAATCAACAAGACTTGTCCTTTGTATATGCTAAGATTCACATCTTCTCCTTTTTTATCCTGCATTTAAAACATTCAAAATCGCATGATCTTGAATCGGATTTCAAGGATAAACACATTGCAAAATATGATAAACAGATGACGATGAAGATATACCTTGACTGTGAAACTATGAACCGATGAATTGTCATGGAGAGATGATGATGAAGTAGCACCCATAATTTGGATTTTGGATATTATTTGAGCAAAAATTAAATGATCATTTTTTTAAATGAAATTTCTCAAAGTTTTTAGATTCAGTTTTCAGATAGAATGAAAAATGAGCCTTAATTCTTCTGGTAATGTAATAGGGTATTTTTTGATTCTCATCCTACTAAAAAAGTTGACATTCTTGATTATTACGTTTATTTTCTTTTTCTAATAGAGGTTTTTTTTTTTTTTTTTACTGGAACTTTTGGATCGTAAAGCCTTTATAATTGTTAGAGGCGTTTTTTCTTTATATATGTTAAAAATTAGTAGAATCATACCTCATTTTGTTTCTAACTAAGCCACCTACAAATACTTTTGGAAATGAATGATCGACTCCTAAGTAGTTTTTTAAATCCATAACTTTAAATCATGCTAAAACATGTTAGTAATCGATGGTTAACGTATTACGCTTAGACCAATTGTAACTGTGACGAGGAAATTAGAGGTTGTTGAAAGGTTTAGAAAATTTGTTAAAAAATAGGGTAGGTGATACATGTTGTGGGAAGTACGTTTTTATATATAAAAGCAAGTATTTATTTTGATCTCTCTTTAAATGCCCGGTTTATGTTTTGAATGATTTAGAGAGGCTTAGAGCTGCATTTTTCTTGACTTAATCATAGAGAAAAGTTAGAAGTTAGATGTCTAGTTCGTCTAGTTATCTGGGTTGAACGCCCCACTAAAGGCATTTTAAAAGGTTGTGAGTGACACCTAGTATTAGAAAATGTTATCTTACAAATGATCTTTGAAAAAGAGTTATTACATTTTGTCAACTACGTACTATACCTTTTATTCCCATCTATCCCGAGCTAAGTAGCATAACTTTTTTCTTTGAATCAACAAACTATTACACCCTTTTTGTCCACAATGAGACTCGAACTCACACTTAAAGATTGATGAGTTCTATTGATACCGTTGTGACATAAACCCTTGGTGCTAAGAAACATACCCTATTTATACTCTCGGCTTCGTCTACAACACACGTGAACATATAGCCAATATTATGTCGAAATAATCACTTGTTTACAACTTCATTTCATATGGCTTTCCAGGCGAGCAAATCTACATTTGATCTATAAAAACATCGATCATTTTATCCCCTTAGGCATCGAATGAAGGACACAACATATAACCACCCTTTTGAAGTCTACATTCTAACTAGAATTATTTACGGTAATCAAATCGAAAAGTTAAAACCTATAATAAAACTCATCGTTATTGCATTCAAGATGATACTTACCAAATCATAATCATTTGTTTGATCAATATATATATTTTTAATTAATATTAATATTAATATTAACTAATATTAATAATTTAATATTAATATATGAATATTAAAGTATTTTTTTTTAAACACAATTTATCTTAAAATACTTTGTAAATGAAGTTCAACCCTTCTTAACGTAAAATTGTGCTCCGTGTCTGGGTAGAAAAGAGAGTATGTGTGTGTTTTTGTGGTATTTTAGTGTGTGTTAGGTGTTTATAAAAGAAAGGTAAAAATAAAGTGAATGGTTGAGATCAAAAGTTGAATAATTCAACGGTAAAGATGATATTGGCTTAAAACCAAGGAAGGGGTATAGATAGGGGCTAAGCTACTGTTTCTCTCCGCCTCTTTCAATCAATCCAATATATATTTACATTTCTTTATACTGATTTCAAACCCTAAATCAGATCCATTTATCAAATCCATTTCGTTTGCTCCGATCAATCACCTTGCAATCATGTCAACACCGGAGCGTGAGGAGCACGTGACAACGGGAAAACTTTCTCAGGTATTGTTTATGCTACACGATTATGCTACTTGATTTGTTGCTATAGCTGTCTGATTATATTGTTGATTGTATAATTATAAAATTAGGTTTTGATACTATGAATATGAATATGATAACACTGATCTGGTTTTATGTGATTGTGTAATTGGATTTGTTATTATAGCTTAGAATTTAGTAAGTGATTAACCGGTGTTTATGTTATTTAATTTTACTTTGAAGTACGATCATCTTAGAATTTGCTATTGATCTAGTGATTTCTAATGAATGATATGAAAAATCTGCAAGTGTTTGATGTATACGACTTCATATATATATATATTTTTTAATATATATTAAATATTAATATGTTCTATACTTCTCTTAGCTTGTTGTAGGAGGTGCTCACAATGTCCATTTTCTCCTTTATAATTAAGCTAGTTGATTAATTAGTACTCAAGATGAAGTGTAGCAGTTGTTGTAATATTAAAGTTACCTTCTTTAATCTAGTTCTAGGTTGGTGGAGTAATGAAATATAACATACAGAGTAATTAGTTATCTATTTAATAGATAATGTTCGTATGACAACAATTTATCTGTTTCCTTAGATGTAGGAACTCTATGCTTCCAAATTTTCATCAAAAAAGAATGATTGATTGAATGCCTTTTGATTCTAAAAGACGTCATCATTTGTAAAAGATCTCTTCTATTTTGTACTAAAACTGATTAAAGAGTATAGTTAATCCAACTATAGAGTGTTCTACAGATTTGGGTGTAGTCTTCATTTACTTGAATATGAGATTATTAAGCATCTAAGCTGCTATAATAAGCTGGCAGTAGTCTGCTTAAAAGTTGGCCGACTAGTTGGTGATCAGTCAGGTTTTCGGACTAGTCGGACCTGACTAGGCTTAAATCGCGGTAAAAAGTTTTCATAACATCGGTCAACGAGTCGAAATCAGTTACAAATCGGATTTAGTCAGTTAAAGTTTGTGTTATTCCGTCAAAGCTGGTCAGAGTTAAAGTTGTTCAACATATAAATATGAATTAAAATTAGGAGTTTGGAATAGCCAACAATCGAACGATTATGTTTATGTTTATAGACAATTATGTTAAAGTATGTATATGTTTATGTTTTATGATTTGACCGAGATTTGACCGAAAAATTTAATAAAATCGGATATTGACCGAGAGTTGACCAAGAAGTTGACCGAGAAGTCCCGATTTTTTTGCCGATTCATAAACGAGAACTCGCCAAACTTCTGAATCCGAGTTAACGCCGAGTTTTTTCCGATTATTTCTGATTTTTGCAACCTTGAACACCCCTAAGAAGGAATTAGTGGGGGTACCCTAAAATTTTCTATGGTATAGAGCATGCTCGTATATAGCTACTCTGCCTTATCATTCTCTTGGGGACGGTAGGTCTATATTTGGCTAGTGGCGGGTATTGCTTCACCGGACGATTTATTTCGTCTTTAGTGATAGTTGATTTAACATTTGCTTCAGTAGTTTGAGAAGATGTTGAGGCCATCTGTTTAAGAAAAAAAATTTAAGTGGGAATAGGTCTTCTGACCTGGGATTTTTTGTAAACCGGAAAATGAAATTGTTTGTCAGAAGTTGGAAACGAGAGGAATTGCAGAGATTTGATGGAAAATTGAAGGCGTAATATGAGAAAGTTACCGGGGGGGGGGGGGGGGGGGGGTTAACTTTATATAGCGTGTGTAAACGCCTTGGGTCGCATGCGTTATCATTGTGTACACGTGTTACTATCTGGTGAGAGGTCGCGTTTGAGTTCCACACGATGCACGATAGCAAAATCCACGATACACACATGTCACGTCACTTTATGTCTCATCTTTGTCGGGCGTGACGCTTGGGTGTGACTGAATGCATGTTTTTGCATTTAATGCAGTTTGGGTACGCGTGCCGGGGCACTTAATGTTTGTTGTCCTTTTTTTTTTCTGCAATGATTACGATTTGAAGTTCGATATCATGCGCTTCGTCGCGTATTAAATCGAACTGGGTGACTTAATCTTGCGTGTATCTGCACATGTGGGATTTGTGCAAATGATTTTGCTTACCCACATTAAATAAGGTAATATAGCGTGCAAGTTTTCATTTATTGCGCCCCAGCTAGTCAAATACACAAGTACGCATATGTGGTTGCAGTGTTTCAATACTCGGCCGACTCGGCTAAGTACTCGGGGAGAAATCGGCAGATCGGAGGAAACGAGAAATCGGCCACAAACTCGGTCAACCTTGGTAAACTCAGTCAACACCGGTCAAACCTGCAAAGTTTCTCACCTTTTTCATATTCTTGGGGCTAGAAATTGAATTTTGATGGCTGAAATTGGAAGTTATTTGCCGGAATTTGAGATAAGGAAGAAAAAGTTAAGGAAGAAAGAGTTAAAAATATAAATAAATGGGATGAAAATAACATATATCAACTCTATATGTTAATAAATAATATTATAAGCTTAATTATATATATAAAGTATACTAAAAAACTAAAAAGTGAACGAAACTCAACTTCCGAGTTCTCACCGAGTAGCCGAGAACTCTTCGAAAACTTCCTGCGGAGTTCTCTCCGAGTCGCGAGTTTTACAACCTTGTGTGGTTGCATGGTGCGCGTACATCCCATGTATGTCGGTTAAGCAACGAATACTTTCCGTAATTAAAGCCGATTATAAAAAAGGGTAAAGCCGACCCTCTAGCGGGCCCACACCGACCGGTCCCACGGCCAACATGTGAGAGGAAAATCGCGTAACCCGTGCTTAAAGGGAAGGGACATGGGGGTAGGGATTGAACCTATGACCACCGCTTTATGCTGCATGTCCCCTAACCACTAAGCTACCATTGCGGGGACAAGCCGATTATACTGATAAATTGTTATGGAAGGCATATGGTGGTTTGGATGGTTCTAAAAATAGTGTTTGGCTATTAATATAAACCCTAGGTCTCCATAAACCATACAGCATCCAACGTAATCCGGGTGTAGCTAATACTTTGTCGGATTCCATAACATACGACAGACTTACGAACGATTTGCAATCATCCTCAAGGTTTACGGGTCGGTCCCTTGCGACGGAAACCTTCAAATTTTTCTTGGGCGATCGACCGACGAGTGTTACCAATGGTGAACTTATCATCTAACCACCTCATCGATAACTTCATATCGATCTGGGTAATCTACGATTTACGAACCAAAGAGTTACATCCTAAGATCCTTGAACCCGACATTATTGCAATCAATGATGTATTTACCCTTGATAAAATATATGCTTGATCAACCATCAACAACATACTTTCTTCTGATATAGATTAAATTATAATAATCTCTAACTCTAATAAATTGAGAAAAGGACCCTAACATGATCCATTAGAGCACAATAAAACCAACATATATGTATTTCGTTCTATTGCAAGCCCAAATCTAACTGGAAGTATAACAAATTTGACCCAAATTACATATAATCATCTTACACTAGTAACAATCAGATTTCGTAGCAGTAATACGTGCGCGCGCACACACACACATATATAATTTGGATCATTTTGTTGATTTAGTACCAATGAGCCTCTATTTACGTTGCTATGTTTTGGGTCAAGACTTTTTCCTACTTGAACATGCTACTTTGGTTTGTTTTTGCTTGTAGTTCTCCTTTTATACATTTTTTTTCAAAAAGTAATAGCTTTCACTTCATTTTTTGGTCCGGTTCAAAAAATTATTGAATTAATAATCTACTTGTAAGGGTCACAATTTGACAATGGGCCTCTATTTACATTGCCATGTTTTACTAGTTGGCTGACTTTTACAACACTGCGATTTATGATGAGAGAATTTAAAATATGCTGAGAAAAACATATGTCAGAAAGAATGGATTATTAGTGAGACTAATTTTTCACAAGCGAATCAAGAATTACAACATTATCTTGGTTTATAATAGTGAATATTAAATATTAATTATTTTGAATCTATTTCTTAGAAACCCTTTAGTTTAAGCACTTTTTTATACATGTATTTCATACGAAGTATGATACATGTCAGTTTGTTAAATGCTTGTTGGCTAAAATGTTATTTTTTTACCAACTTAACAATTGAGCAACGATCTATATATTAAAGTTGTAAGGAGTGTGTGACATAGTTAAACAATCTAAAAGTTAACTGACAGTATATGCTTTGTGCTATTTTTATTTAAATGTACAGCTATTTATATCATGATTTATTTCCTACCCACAATAAATACTCTCATTAACGTTTCTCATATGTTTATCTAATGCAGGATTACCTTCTTAAGGATTTAGAAGAGAAAGTGAAAGTTAGCACTGAACCCGAGGATAAGAGTGCTGAGAAGGATGCTGCTCCCGAAGCAGTTGACACCGCAAGTCCTGTTGAGTCTTCTGTTACCTCTGCAGTCGTTGAAAGTGTCCCTACAGCTGTAGATGCTTCCACTGAAGAAACTGTTACAGCAACCGACAGTTCTGATTCCAATGCCACCGAGCCCCCTCCAGCAGCTAGTGAAGAAACTAGTGAAACTGCTGTTGAAGAAAACCCCGATGATGAAAAGCCAGAGATCAAGGTAACTAACTTCCATTGAACTACTACCAATCTCAGTCACCATATAGATTTTATGGATTCTAATCTTTGCTAACTAGTTATCAGTTATCTCTTAAAGTAGAGTCCGATTGTGAATATTATATTCAGCTGAAGAGACTGATTCCAATTGTATAGAACGATATATACATTACTTAGAAGTGTAGAAGAATGTAAAGTTTGTTTCATAGGACAGTTTTGCACAAAACGATATGAAGTCGTATGTTAAATATTTTTATACCATTATTTCTAAAATCATATTCATTTCAGATTTCAGACTAGAACTGTTGAAAGATTCAAGTTTCAACTTCTTATGTTAACATACGGTTGTATAACATGATTTGTTTTTCTCACTTTCAGCTAGAGACCGCACCTGGAGATTATCGTTTTCCAACTACAAACCAAAGCAGGCATTGCTTTACCAGATACGTTGAGTACCATCGGTAAGATTTCTGACCTGCAAAGGCGGATCTTAGTGGAGAAAAGGGGGGCTGTGGCCCCCATGCATTTGAGTTATCAGTGTAATATTTACAATATGTAACCAATAAAAATAAATTATGTTACTCGTCCCCCCAAATTAAAGTCATAGGGCTTGTTATCGTATTTGCGCCCCTCCCAGAAGGTCAAACTTATTAGTAACGCCCCTGCTGACATGCAAACTCATCCTTTATATTCTATTACCAATCACGACACACTTTTTTTATTTGTTTTGATTGGTTGATACATATATCAGGTGTGTGGCTGCAAAAGGAGAAGATGCTTCTGAATGTAATAAGTTTGCAAAATATTATCGCTCACTTTGCCCAGGGGAGTGGGTATGTATACTTTGCGCTCTAAACTTGTTTTTCTTGTTGTTTAAAAATTGGCCAAAATCAGTCAAAATTGGTCAGTCAAACTTGGTCGACATTCGAGTACTCCACTCCTTAGAAAGTCCCGGCCGAGTACTTCCCGTGTAGCCATTTTTTCAACGTTGTCACTACGTAATAAGCAACAACTTAACTGTTGTCTCATTTATGGTTTACATTGTACTACATTTTATTTATCTAGTCTTGTGATTTACTTGAGGTGATAGTTGACCTGGTTTGCATTGTGTTATGTATGCAGGTTGATAAATGGAATGAGCAAAGGGAGAATGGCACATTTCCAGGTCCTCTGTAGAAGAACCCATGTTTACTAGCTTGGTTCCAGGCGAATTCAATACAATGAGAAATGGAACTCAACCCTACTTAATAAAATATTTGTTTTCATGTTTAAATTGGGTCGAGTTTTATAAACTTGTATGTCACTTAACTTTTTCGTAACTCACATGTTTTGTTAACAAGATTATAGAGGATCCTCTCATGATTGAACGTGAAATCCTTAAAATTTTCATAATAAGGCTCCGAGTCATCGTTTTTTGCAATGTCTAAACATATTGCATATTTGCATGGTACATGTCAAGGCATGTTTCCTTTTAGCATAAAACATTTGTGGCTGATAGAAGAAATCAATGTGAATCACGTGATTGTTTATGTATCGTTGTAGAGGGACTTGAAACTCGATGTTTAAATCAGGTAACAAGTTATGCAAGCGTAATGTTTAGTACTAACTAGAAAAAAATTCGAACGCGCGTTGTTGCGGTTGTATTCAACGCGCGGTCGAATTTGAATATACGTTGTTTGGTACCTAATATATCTAATAGGTTGAGTTGTTTGTTGTACGTATATGTATATGTATGAATTATAGCCCGAAATATTTAGTGTTTTTTTAACGATGTCCGTTTCGCGCGTAGTTAGTCCCGTTGTGTTCGTTAGATTTTTTCGAGTTGAACGCTGATCTCGGAAAAATTTAACTCGCACCGAGCGAGAAGATAGAGCCCGTTAAAAATTCGGGTGGAATTATTTTCTTTTATTTTAATAAAATTATATATTTACACTTTCTACCCCTGAAAAAGTATAAAGTTGAGAGGCCGTTGTGTAAATTGAGCCGAATTTGAGGGGCCATTTGTAGAATGAACGCAAGATCAAAACGACAATTCAAAACAGCCGAAACGACAAAGTTCGGCGCGACAAAGTTCGGCGCGTGTTTTAGTATGTAGGATAAAATAATAATAAATAATAATAATAATAATAATAATAAAATAAAAGAATAATGAGTTTAAAATAGCCCCTGTTAACGACGGGGTTCTCTACTCGGTTCAAGTAACTTGAATCTAGTGGGTCTTGGCCTTGCTAGCTACCCATTTTAAATTATTATCAGCACAAAGATGCTAAATGATACTACATCTCGTAGTTGCTTTGGTGCCATTTTCAGTCAGAACAGGGGTTTGTTGGTCATATTTTCAGTTAGTAAACTTTGTACCACGTTCATAGGTACCAAGTGACTAGATGCTCTGATACGGTTCTCAAATCAAAAGAGAAGAATATAATCACACAACCGGATTTGGTGATGGATACAAGTCAAGCTATGGTTGTGATTCATACTATATCTCCTTTTGAAGGGTTGTTTGGTGACCTGACATTCAGCTAAGGGTGCACTTTACTTAAATGGATGGCTTAGGCGATTACCATTCATATTTTATTTGCTTTTAATAAACAAATCATGTGCTTTATGTTTGTATCGACATGCAACATATATCTGTTTGTAATTGTAGTAGTTTTATTTAGTTATTTAAGATGGAATTGAAGCCTAGAGCACACGGAGTCGACGACGTTTTTTTACGTCGGGCAACAAAAACGGGCAACAAGGACGGGCAACAAAGATGGCGGATTTCGACCGTCGTCTCATTCCGCCCCAACGTCGCTTTATCGTTGGGGGCCAATATCGGAATTTCGACTTTGGTTTCTCACTGTTTTCTTCTTTGGATCTTCAAAATTATAGTCGCTTGCTTTCTTTTTCTTTCTTTCTTTGCTTATTATTTTTCTTTTTCTTGCTTTTGAGATTGCAAACGATTTTTTTTTTTTTTTTAGTTGCAGTTGAAGAGTGAAGATGAAGATAGAATAAAAAAGAGGGATGGTCAGATGGGGCTCAACTCAAGATTTGTTATCTAAGTTATAGTCATAAAAGTTGGGCCAAATTTTTTAAGACAAAATTATGTTCGTCGTCCCTGAACTTGTATCCAGCCTTCTCATGTCATCCTTAAACTTTTTTTTTTTGCTAACGTCGTCCCTGAACTTGTACTTTGTAACTTCGGTCGTCCCTCCGTCTACATTCCGTCCAATCTTTCTGTTAAATTGAGTCATGTGCAACTCATGTGAGGGTATTTTTGTCTTTCTATCCTTATTTTCCCCTATCTTGATTTTTATTTTCAATATTGAAACAAACTAGTTTATTTTACAAAATCATAAATCCTAGAAACCCATTTCTCCACAAAATCCAGAAACCCATTTCCAAATTTCTGCCATAATCTATCATTTCCAAATAAAAATTACCATATTCATCTAATTTACTCATCTTCAACAGATTCAGAATGGGTTTCATTCAACTCTCATTCAATATTAACTTCACCATCATCTTCATGATCGTATTTAGTTAGGAGTATCAACGAGATGAAATTTAATTAATTCTAGATTTGGAAATACGATGTTTGAATGACCAAGTTGGTTTCGAAACCCTCGATTCCGAATCCATGCTTCGATTTTTAATCGACGGTGATTTGGAGTTTTCCGGTGAATTAACCGGCGGTGGTTACGAACCAACAATAGATTTTATTTCAATCGTGTTCTTGATTTAGGTTTATTGATTAATTTAGAAGGAAGAAAGGGTTGTGGTCTCCAGATTCATTAGGATTTTGCTCGTTAACAGGTGAAGAAGAAGAAGAAGAAGATGTGGTGCACAATGATAAGTGTTCTTGTTAACAAGTTCGTATTTTAAATCGGGTCGGGTTTTGGTGGGTGGTTCGTATTTTAATTCGGGTCGGGTTATGATATTGTAATGAACTAATAAGAACTTAGATGGAAAAGAAATTAGGGTTTGTGAAATATTGGGATGAAGATGAAGAAAAAGAAAGAAAGGATAAAAAGACAAAATTACCCTCACATGATTCGCACATGAGTATGATTAACGGAAGAATTCAACGGAATGTAGACGGAGGGACGACTGGAGTTACAAAGTACAAGTTCAAGGACGACGTCAGAAGAAAAAAAAACTTTAAGGATGACCTGAGAAGACTGGATACAAGTTCAGGGACGACAAGCGTAATTTTGTCATTTTTTAAAAAAGTTAGCTGAATTTTTTTAAAAAGTTGGGCATAATTTATTTTATATATTTTGGTTCATTAAATAAATTATTAATAAATAAAATAATTTTAAGTAAATTAAATAATTATAAAATTATTAAATTAGACATTGAATGATAGACTTCTTCACTTTTATCTTCAAAGTTTGTTTTCAGTGTCTATCTACACACTAAATTAGACCATCATAAGTCCTCGTGCTCTTAGAAACTGGCCAATTTAGAATTAAGAAATATAGAGACAAATCAGCGTATGGAAGAGAATGTAGGAGCAGGAAGAAGTGGGGGCAACATGAATGTGAGTGGCCCGAACACATGATTATGCTTGCCTGTCTTCATATACTCTAACACCCCCAACCCTATGAAATGTCCCGTTCTTATTGATTAAAAACGTTCCATATTAATTGATTTCGTTGCGAGGTTTTGACCTCTATATGAGACGTTTTTCAAAGACTGCATTCATTTTAAAACAAACCATAACCTTTATTTCATCAATAAAGGTTTAAAAAGCTTTACGTAGATTATCAAATAATGATAATCTAAAATATCCTGTTTACACACGACCATTACATAATGGTTTACAATACAAATATGTTACAACAAAATAAGTTTCTTGAATGCAGTTTTTACACAATATCATACAAGCATGGACTCCAAATCTCGTCCTTATTTAAGTATGCGACAGCAGAAGCTCTTAATAATTACCTGAGAATAAACATGCTTAAAACGTCAACAAAAATGTTGGTGAGTTATAGGTTTAACCTATATATATCAAATCATAATAATAGACCACAAGATTTCATATTTCAATACACATCCCATACATAGAGATAAAAATCATTCATATGGTGAACACCTGGTAACCGACATTAACAAGATGCATATATAAGAATATCCCCATCATTCCGGGACACCCTTCGGATATGATATAAATTTCGAAGTACTAAAGCATCCGGTACTTTGGATGGGGTTTGTTAGGCCCAATAGATCTATCTTTAGGATTCGCGTCAATTAGGGTGTCTGTTCCCTAATTCTTAGATTACCAGACTTAATAAAAAGGGGCATATTCGATTTCGATAATTCAACCATAGAATGTAGTTTCACGTACTTGTGTCTATTTTGTAAATCATTTATAAAACCTGCATGTATTCTCATCCCAAAAATATTAGATTTTAAAAGTGGGACTATAACTCACTTTCACAGATTTTTACTTCGTCGGGAAGTAAGACTTGGTCACTGGTTGATTCACGAACCTATAACAATATATACATATATATCAAAGTATGTTCAAAATATATTTACAACACTTTTAATATATTTTGATGTTTTAAGTTTATTAAGTCAGCTGTCCTCGTTAGTAACCTACAACTAGTTGTCCACAGTTAGATGTACAGAAATAAATCGATAAATATTATCTTGAATCAATCCACGACCCAGTGTATACGTATCTCAGTATTGATCACAACTCAAACTATATATATTTTGGAATCAACCTCAACCCTGTATAGCTAACTCCAACATTCACATATAGTGTCTATGGTTGTTCCGAAATATATATAGATGTGTCGACATGATAGGTCGAAACATTGTATACGTGTCTATGGTATCTCATGATTACATAATATATAATACAAGTTGATTAAGTTATGGTTGGAATAGATTTGTTACCAATTTTCACGTAGCTAAAATGAGAAAAATTATCCAATCTTGTTTTACCCATAACTTCTTCATTTTAAATCCGTTTTGAGTGAATCAAATTGCTATGGTTTCATATTGAACTCTATTTTATGAATCTAAACAGAAAAAGTATAGGTTTATAGTCGAAAAAATAAGTTACAAGTCATTTTTGTAAAGGTAGTCATTTCAGTCGAAAGAACGACGTCTAGATGACCATTTTAGAAAACATACTTCCACTTTGAGTTTAACCATAATTTTTGGATATAGTTTCATGTTCATAATAAAAATCATTTTCTCAGAATAACAACTTTTAAATCAAAGTTTATCATAGTTTTTAATTAACTAACCCAAAACAGCCCGCGGTGTTACTACGACGGCGTAAATCCGGTTTTACGGTGTTTTTCGTGTTTCCAGGTTTTAAATCATTAAGTTAGCATATCATATAGATATAGAACATGTGTTTAGTTGATTTTAAAAGTCAAGTTAGAAGGATTAACTTTTGTTTGCGAACAAGTTTAGAATTAACTAAACTATGTTCTAGTGATTACAAGTTTAAACCTTCGAATAAGATAGCTTTATATGTATGAATCGAATGATGTTATGAACATCATTAATACCTTAAGTTCCTTGGATAAACCTACTGGAAAAGAGAAAAATGGATCTAGCTTCAACGGATCCTTGGATGGCTCGAAGTTCTTGAAGCAGAATCATGACACGAAAACAAGTTCAAGTAAGATCATCACTTGAAATAAGATTGTTATAGTTATAGAAATTGAACCAAAGTTTGAATATGATTATTACCTTGTATTAGAATGATAACCTACTGTAAGAAACAAAGATTTCTTGAGGTTGGATGATCACCTTACAAGATTGGAAGTGAGCTAGCAAACTTGAAAGTATTCTTGATTTTATGAAACTAGAACTTTTGGAATTTATGAAGAACACTTAGAACTTGAAGATAGAACTTGAGAGAGATCAATTAGATGAAGAAAATTGAAGAATGAAAGTGTTTGTAGGTGTTTTTGGTCGTTGGTGTATGGATTAGATATAAAGGATATGTAATTTTGTTTTCATGTAAATAAGTCATGAATGATTACTCATATTTTTGTAATTTTATGAGATATTTCATGCTAGTTGCCAAATGATGGTTCCCACATGTGTTAGGTGACTCACATGGGCTGCTAAGAGCTGATCATTGGAGTGTATATACCAATAGTACATACATCTAAAAGCTGTGTATTGTACGAGTACGAATACGGGTGCATACGAGTAGAATTGTTGATGAAACTGAACGAGGATGTAATTGTAAGCATTTTTGTTAAGTAGAAGTATTTTGATAAGTGTATTTAAGTCTTTAAAAAGTGTATAAATACATATTAAAACACTACATGTATATACATTTTAACTGAGTCGTTAAGTCATCGTTAGTCGTTACATGTAAGTGTTGTTTTGAAACCTTTAGGTTAACGATCTTGTTAAATGTTGTTAACCCAATGTTTATAATATCAAATGAGATTTTAAATTATTATATTATCATGATATTATCATGTATGAATATCTCTTAATATGATATATATACATTAAATGTCTTTACTACGATAATCGTTACATATATGTCTCGTTTAAAAATCATTAAGTTAGTAGTCTTGTTTTTACATATGTAGTTCATTGTTAATATACTTAATGATATGTTTACTTATCATAGTATCATGTTAACTATATATATATCCATATATATGTCATCATATAGTTTTTACAAGTTTTAACGTTCGTGAATCACCGGTCAACTTGGGTGGTCAATTGTCTATATGAAACATATTTCAATTAATCAAGTCTTAACAAGTTTGATTGCTTAACATGTTGGAAACATTTAATCATGTAAATATCAATCTCATTTAATATATATAAACATGGAAAAGTTCGGGTCACTACAGTACCTACCCGTTAAATAAATTTCGTCCCGAAATTTTAAGCTGTTGAAGGTGTTGACGAATCTTCTGGAAATAGATGTGGGTATTTCTTCTTCATCTGATCTTCACGCTCCCAGGTGAACTCGGGTCCTCTACGAGCATTCCATCGAACCTTAACAATTGGTATCTTGTTTTGCTTAAGTGTTTTAACCTCACGATTCATTATTTCGACGGGTTCTTCGATGAATTGAAGTTTTTCGTTGATTTGGATTTTATCTAACGGAATAGTGAGATCTTCTTTAGCAAAACATTTCTTCAAATTCGAGACGTGGAAAGTGTTATGTACAGCCGCGAGTTGTTGAGGTAACTCAAGTCGGTAAGCTACTGGTCCGACACGATCAATAATCTTGAATGGTCCAATATACCTTGGATTTAATTTCCCTCGTTTACCAAATCGAACAACACCTTTCCAAGGTGCAACTTTAAGCATGACCATCTCTCCAATTTCAAATTCTATATCTTTTCTTTTAATGTCAGCATAGCTCTTTTGTCGACTTTGGGCGGTTTTCAACCGTTGTTGAATTTGGATGATCTTCTCGGTAGTTTCTTGTATAATCTCCGGACCCGTAATCTGTCTATCCCCCACTTCACTCCAACAAATCGGAGACCTGCACTTTCTACCATAAAGTGCTTCAAACGGCGCCATCTCAATGCTTGAATGGTAGCTGTTATTGTAGGAAAATTCTGCTAACGGTAGATGTCGATCCCAACTGTTTCCGAAATCAATAACACATGCTCGTAGCATGTCTTCAAGCGTTTGTATCGTCCTTTCGCTCTGCCCATCAGTTTGTGGATGATAGGCAGTACTCATGTCTAGACGAGTTCCTAATGCTTGCTGTAATGTCTGCCAGAATCTTGAAATAAATCTGCCATCCCTATCAGAGATAATAGAGATTGGTATTCCATGTCTGGAGACGACTTCCTTCAAATACAGTCGTGCTAACTTCTCCATCTTGTCATCTTCTCTTATTGGCAGGAAGTGTGCTGATTTGGTGAGACGATCAACTATTACCCAAATAGTATCAAAACCACTTGCAGTCCTTGGCAATTTAGTGATGAAATCCATGGTAATGTTTTCCCATTTCCATTCTGGGATTTCGGGTTGTTGAAGTAGACCTGATGGTTTCTGATGCTCAGCTTTGACCTTAGAACACGTCAAACATTCTCCTACGTATTTAGCAACATCGGCTTTCATACCCGGCCACCAAAAATGTTTCTTGAGATCCTTGTACATCTTCCCCGTTCCAGGATGTATTGAGTATCTAGTTTTATGAGCTTCTCTAAGTACCATTTCTCTCATATCTCCAAATTTTGGTACCCAAATCCTTTCAGCCCTATACCGGGTTCCGTCTTCCCGAATATTAAGATGCTTCTCCGATCCTTTGGGTATTTCATCCTTTAAATTTCCCTCTTTTAAAACTCCTTGTTGCGCCTCCTTTATTTGAGTAGTAAGGTTATTATGAATCATTATATTCATAGATTTTACTCGAATGGGTTCTCTGTCCTTCCTGCTCAAGGCATCGGCTACCACATTTGCCTTCCCCGGGTGGTAACGAATCTCAAAGTCGTAATCATTCAATAATTCAATCCACCTACGCTGCCTCATATTCAGTTGTTTCTGATTAAATATATGCTGAAGACTTTTGTGGTCGGTATATATAATACTTTTGACCCCATATAAGTAGTGCCTCCAAGTCTTTAATGCAAAAACAACCGCTCCTAATTCCAAATCTTGCGTCGTATAATTTTGTTCGTGAATCTTCAATTGTCTAGATGCATAAGCAATCACCTTCGTTCGTTGCATTAATACACAACCGAGACCTTGCTTTGATGCGTCACAATAAATCACAAAATCATCATTCCCTTCAGGCAATGACAGTATAAGTGCCGTAGTTAGCTTTTTCTTCAATAACTGAAACGCTTTCTCTTGTTCATCATTCCATTCAAATTTCTTCCCTTTATGCGTTAATGCAGTAAAGGGTTTTGCTATTCTGGAAAAGTCTTGGATGAACCTTCTGTAGTAACCAGCTAGTCCTAAAAACTGGCGTATGTGTTTCGGAGTTTTCGGGGTTTCTCACTTTTCAACAGTTTCTATCTTTGCCGGATCCACCTTAATACCTTCTTTGTTCACTATGTGACCGAGGAATTGAACTTCTTCCAACCAAAATGCACACTTTGAAAATTTAGCGTACAATTCTTCCTTCCTCAATACTTCTAACACCTTTCTCAAATGTTCACCGTGTTCTTGGTCATTCTTTGAGTAAATAAGTATGTCATCAATGAAAACAATGACAAACTTGTCAAGGTATGGTCCACACACTCGGTTCATAAGGTCCATGAACACAGCTGGTGCATTAGTTAAACCAAATGGCATGACCATAAACTCGTAATGACCGTAACGTGTTCTGAAAGCAGTCTTTGGAATATCATCTTCTTTCACCCGCATTTGATGATACCCGGAACGTAAGTCAATCTTTGAATAAACAGACGAGCCTTGTAGTTGATCAAATAAGTCGTCGATTCTTGGTAGTGGGTAGCGGTTCTTGATGGTAAATTTGTTCAACTCTCGGTAGTCGATACACAACCTGAATGTACCATCTTTCTTCTTGACAAACAAAACAGGAGCTCCCCACGGTGATGTGCTTGGTCGAATGAAACCATGCTCTAAAAGTTCTTGTAATTGGCTTTGCAGTTCTTTCATCTCGCTGGGTGCGAGTCTGTAAGGAGCACGAGCTATTGGTGCAGCTCCTGGTACAAGATCTATTTGAAATTCAACGGATCGATGTGGGGGTAATCCCGGTAATTCTTTCAGAAATACATCGGGAAATTCTTTTGCGACGGGAACATCATTAATGCTCTTTTCTTCAGTTTGTACTTTCTTGACGTGTGCTAGAATAGCATAGCAACCTTTTCTTATTAGTTTTTGTGCCTTCAAATTACTAATAAGATGTAGCTTCGTGTTGCCCTTTTCTCCGTACACCATTAAGGGTTTTCCTTTTTCTCGTATAATGCGAATTGCATTTTTGTAACAAACGATCTCTGCTTTCACTTCTTTCAACCAGTCCATACCGATTATCACATCAAAACTCCCTAACTCTACTGGTATCAAGTCAATCTTAAATGTTTCACTAGCCAGTTTAATTTCTCGATTCCGACATATATTATCTGCTGAAATTAATTTACCATTTGCTAATTCGAGTAAAAATTTACTATCCAAAGGCGTCAATGGACAACTTAATTTAGCACAAAAATCTCTACTCATATAGCTTCTATCCGCACCCGAATCAAATAAAACGTAAGCAGATTTATTGTCAATAAGAAACGTACCCGTAACAAGCTCCGGGTCTTCCTGTGCCTCTGCCGCATTAATATTGAAAACTCTTCCGCGGCCTTGTCCATTCGTGTTCTCCTGGTTCGGGCAATTTCTAATAATGTGGCCCAGTTTTCCACATTTATAACAAACTACATTGGCATAACTTGCTCCGACACTACTTGCTCCGCCATTACTCGTTCCGACACCATTTGTTCCTTTCGTTCTATTAACCCCTGGTCCGTAGACCTCACACTTCGCCGCGCTATGACCATTTCTTTTACACTTGTTGCAAAATTTGGTGCAGAACCCCGAGTGATACTTTTCACACCTTTGGCATAGCTGCTTCTGATTATTGTTGTTGTTGCGGTTATTATTGTTGTTGGGATGGTTGTTGTAGTTGCTGCTGCTGTTGTTGTTGTTGTTGTTGTTGTTGGGCCGTTTGTTGTAGTTGCGATTGATGTTGCGATTGTTGGGATAATTGTTGCGATTATTGTTGTAATTGCTGTTGTTGTTGTATTGGTGATTCTTATCACCGTTTTCCTCCCACTTTTTTTTGATTTGCTTCACATTGGCCTCTTCAGCAGTCTGTTCTTTAATTCTTTCTTGAATCTGGTTCACTAGTTTGTGAGCCATTCTACATGCCTGTTGTATGGAGGCGGGCTCGTGTGAACTTATATCTTCTTGGATTCTTTCCGGTAATCCTTTCACAAACGCGTCGATCTTCTCTTCCTTATCTTCGAATGCTCCCGGACACAATAGGCGCAATTCTGTGAATCGTCTTTCGTACGTGGTAATATCAAATCCTTGGGTTCGTAACCCCCTAAGTTCTGTCTTGAGCTTATTGACCTCGGTTCTGGGACGGTATTTCTCGTTCATCAAGTGCTTGAATGCTGACCACGGTAGTGCGTACGCATCGTCTTGTCCCACTTGCTCTAGATAGGTATTCTACCATGTTAACGCAGAACCTGTGAAGGTATGCGTAGCGTACTTCACTTTGTCCTCTTCAGTACACTTACTTATGGCAAACACCGATTCGACCTTCTCGGTCCACCGTTTCAATCAGATCGGTCCTTCAGTTCCATCAAATTCCAAAGGTTTGCAGGCAGTGAATTCTTTGTAGGTGCATCCTACACGATTTCCTGTACTGCTAGATCCAAGGTTATTGTTGGTATGTAGCGCAGCCTGTACTGCGGCTATGTTTGAAGCTAGAAAAGTACGGAATTCCTCTTCATTCATATTCATGGTGTGTCGAGTAGTCGGTGCCATTTCCTTCAAAATAGTTAAATGGAACAAGTTAATCATACAGAATATTAAGAGTAGTTAATAGTATTTCGTAGCATAATATGAACTCATTTATAAAAGCTTTTTCTTCATATTAGCGTTTTATAAGTTTAAATTCGGGTAGTACCTACCCGTTAAGTTCATACTTAGTAGCTAATATACAATTCAACTACTACAATTCTATATGAAAAACTGATTATAATAATATTTCGCGTTCAAACTTTTACACAATATTTTACAAACTTACAATACCGCTTATTTTACATATAGCATGAAATATAGCACACAATAAATTTGATACAAGATGGTTGTGAAGATAATTCTAGCTAGTACACAAGTCGTTCAGCAAAGGCAATAAAGACACGTAATTCATACGTCCATAAACAAGTCATGCATTCTGGTTTTACTAGGATTACTTCCCATCCTTGGTCTTGTGGAACATAACCGTTATGGACGTTGATAAGACATCGTGTTGTAACGTCGTCAAAGGGACGAGGGTTACGTAATGTCCAACAGTCCCGTAACAATCTAAAAACCTCATTTCTTACCCCAATTACCGACTCCGTCACTTGTGGGAATGTTTTGTTTAATAGTTGTAGGCCGATGTTCTTGTTCTCACTTTGGTGAGAAGCGAACATTACTAATCCGTAAGCATAACATGCTTCTTTATGTTGCATGTTAGCCGCTTTTTCTAAATCACGAAGTCCAATATTCGGATATATTGAGTCAAAATAATTTCTTAACCCATTGCGTAAAATAGCATTTGGGTTCCCCGCAATATATGCGTCAAAGTAAACACATCGTAACTTATGGATTTCCCAATGTGATATCCCCCATCTTTTGAACGAAAGCCTTTTATAAACCAAGGCATTCTTGGAACGTTCTCCGAATGTCTTACAAACTGATCTCGCCTTAAATAGTTGTGCCGAATAATTCTGACCGACTCTAGACAAGATTTCATCAATCATGTCTCCGGGTAGGTCTCTTAAAATATTGGGTTGTCTATCCATTTTGTGTTTTAATACTGTAAAATAGACAAGAGTTAGCTTCATAAAAAAAAATACTTATTTAATACAAGCAATTTTTACATATATCATAAAGCATAAGCACACTATATTACATATATTACACCACACGAATACAACTATCTTATTCCGACTCGCTTGTTTCTTCTTCTTCGGTTTTGGTTCGTTTTGCCAAGTTTCTAGGGATATATGATGTTCCCCTAATACGAGCTGTAATTTTCCACATTGGTTTAGAAAAACCTGGTGGTTTAGAGGTTCCCGGGTCATTGTTACAACTTAAGGACTTCGGGGGTTGACGATACATATAAAGTTCATCGGGGTTGGAATTCGATTTCTTTATTTTTATGCCCTTTCCCTTATTATTTTCTTTTGCCTTTTTAAATTCAGTTGGGGTAATTTCTATAACATCATTGAAATTCTCGTCGGAATCCGATTCATCGGAGAATTGGTAATCCTCCCAATATTTTGCTTCCTTGGCGGAAACACCAATGACCATAATTAACCTTGGTCGGTTGGTTGAGGATTTTCTTTTACTTAACCGTTTTATTATTTCCCCCACCGGTTCTATTTCTTCATCCGGTTCCGATTCTTCTTCCGGTTCCGATTCTTCTTCCGGTTCCGACTCTTCTTTCGGTTCCTCTTCGGGAACTTGTGAATCAGTCCACGAATCATTCCAATTTACATTTGACTCTTCATTATTATTAGGTGAGTCAATGGGACTTGTTCTAGAGGTAGATATCTATCACATAATATCAAACGCGTTAAGAGATTAGTATATCACATAATATTCACATGTTAAAAATATATAGTTTCCAACAAAATTTGTTAAGCAATCATTTTTCAAGTAAACACGGTCGAAGTCCAGACTCACTAATGCATCCTAACAAACTCGATAAGACACATTAATGCAAAATTCTGGTTCTCTAAGACCAACGCTCGGATACCAACTGAAATGTCCCGTTCTTATTGATTAAAAACGTTCCATATTAATTGATTTCGTTGCGAGGTTTTGACCTCTATATGAGACGTTTTTCAAAGACTGCATTCATTTTAAAACAAACCATAACCTTTATTTCATCAATAAAGGTTTAAAAAGCTTTACGTAGATTATCAAATAATGATAATCTAAAATATCCTGTTTACACACGACCATTACATAATGGTTTACAATACAAATATGTTACAACAAAATAAGTTTCTTGAATGCAGTTTTTACACAATATCATACAAGCATGGACTCCAAATCTCATCCTTATTTAAGTATGCGACAGCGGAAGCTCTTAATAATTACCTGAGAATAAACATGCTTAAAACGTCAACAAAAATGTTGGTGAGTTATAGGTTTAACCTATATATATCAAATCATAATAATAGACCACAAGATTTCATATTTCAATACACATCCCATACATAGAGATAAAAATCATTCATATGGTGAACACCTGGTAACCGACATTAACAAGATGCATATATAAGAATATCCCCATCATTCCGGGACACCCTTCGGATATGATATAAATTTCGAAGTACTAAAGCATCCGGTACTTTGGATGGGGTTTGTTAGGCCCAATAGATCTATCTTTAGGATTCGCGTCAATTAGGGTGTCTGTTCCCTAATTCTTAGATTACCAGACTTAATAAAAAGGGGCATATTCGATTTCGATAATTTAACCATAGAATGTAGTTTCACGTACTTGTGTCTATTTTGTAAATCATTTATAAAACCTGCATGTATTCTCATCCCAAAAATATTAGATTTTAAAAGTGGGACTATAACTCACTTTCACAGATTTTTACTTCGTCGGGAAGTAAGACATGGCCACTGGTTGATTCACGAACCTATAACAATATATACATATATATCAAAGTATGTTCAAAATATATTTACAACACTTTTAATATATTTTGATGTTTTAAGTTTATTAAGTCAGCTGTCCTCGTTAGTAACCTACAACTAGTTGTCCACAGTTAGATGTACAGAAATAAATCGATAAATATTATCTTGAATCAATCCACGACCCAGTGTATACGTATCTCAGTATTGATCACAACTCAAACTATATATATTTTGGAATCAACCTCAACCCTGTATAGCTAACTCCAACATTCACATATAGAGTGTCTATGGTTGTTCCGAAATATATATAGATGTGTCGACATGATAGGTCGAAACATTGTATACGTGTCTATGGTATCTCAAGATTACATAATATATAATACAAGTTGATTAAGTTATGGTTGGAATAGATTTGTTACCAATTTTCACGTAGCTAAAATGAGAAAAATTATCCAATCTTGTTTTACCCATAACTTCTTCATTTTAAATCCGTTTTGAGTGAATCAAATTGCTATGGTTTCATATTGAACTCTATTTTATGAATCTAAACATAAAAAGTATAGGTTTATAGTCGGAAAAATAAGTTACAAGTCATTTTTGTAAAGGTAGTCATTTCAGTCGAAAGAACGACGTCTAGATGACCATTTTAGAAAACATACTTCCACTTTGAGTTTAACCATAATTTTTGGATATAGTTTCATGTTCATAATAAAAATCATTTTCTCAGAATAACAACTTTTAAATCAAAGTTTATCATAGTTTTTAATTAACTAACCCAAAACAGCCCGCGGTGTTACTACGACGGCGTAAATCCGGTTTTACGGTGTTTTTCGTGTTTCCAGGTTTTAAATCATTAAGTTAGCATATAATATAGATATAGAACATGTGTTTAGTTGATTTTAAAAGTCAAGTTAGAAGGATTAACTTTTGTTTGCGAACAAGTTTAGAATTAACTAAACTATGTTCTAGTGATTACAAGTTTAAACCTTCGAATAAGATAGCTTTATATGTATGAATCGAATGATGTTATGAACATCATTACTACCTTAAGTTCCTTGGATAAACCTACTGGAAAAGAGAAAAATGGATCTAGCTTCAACGGATCCTTGGATGGCTCGAAGTTCTTGAAGCAGAATCATGACACGAAAACAAGTTCAAGTAAGATCATCACTTGAAATAAGATTGTTATAGTTATAGAAATTGAACCAAAGTTTGAATATGATTATTACCTTGTATTAGAATGATAACCTACTGTAAGAAACAAAGATTTCTTGAGGTTGGATGATCACCTTACAAGATTGGAAGTGAGCTAGCAAACTTGAAAGTATTCTTGATTTTATGAAACTAGAACTTTTGGAATTTATGAAGAACACTTAGAACTTGAAGATAGAACTTGAGAGAGATCAATTAGATGAAGAAAATTGAAGAATGAAAGTGTTTGTAGATGTTTTTAGTCGTTGGTGTATGGATTAGATATAAAGGATATGTAATTTTGTTTTCATGTAAATAAGTCATGAATGATTACTCATATTTTTGTAATTTTATGAGATATTTCATGCTAGTTGCCAAATGATGGTTCCCACATGTGTTAGGTGACTCACATGGGCTGCTAAGAGCTGATCATTGGAGTGTATATACCAATAGTACATACATCTAAAAGCTGTGTATTGTACGAGTACGAATACGGGTGCATACGAGTAGAATTGTTGATGAAACTGAACGAGGATGTAATTGTAAGCATTTTTGTTAAGTAGAAGTATTTTGATAAGTGTATTTAAGTCATTCAAAAGTGTATAAATAAATATTAAAACACTACATGTATATACATTTTAACTGAGTCGTTAAGTCATCGTTAGTCGTTACATGTAAGTGTTGTTTTGAAACCTTTAGGTTAACGATCTTGTTAAATGTTGTTAACCCAATGTTTATAATATCAAATGAGATTTTAAATTATTATATTATCATGATATTATCATGTATGAATATCTCTTAGTATGATATATATACATTAAATGTCTTTACAACGATAATCGTTACATATATGTCTCGTTTAAAAATCATTAAGTTAGTAGTCTTGTTTTTACATATGTAGTTCATTGTTAATATACTTAATGATATGTTTACTTATCATAGTATCATGTTAACTATATATATATCCATATATATGTTATCATATAGTTTTTACAAGTTTTAACGTTCGTGAATCACCGGTCAACTTGGGTGGTCAATTGTCTATATGAAACATATTTCAATTAATCAAGTCTTAACAAGTTTGATTGCTTAACATGTTGGAAACATTTAATCATGTAAATATCAATCTCATTTAATATATATAAACATGGAAAAGTTCGGGTCACTACACCCTACCCCTGCACCCACCGCCTCAAGCGAAGAGGTAGCTAGCCAACACGAGCTTGGTTCGAAACGATTCAAAACAATGGACCAGGCAGGGTCTTGATAGTACATCTTTCTTGTTGTCCTAACTCAACGCGTGGTGTGCTACCCGAGCACACGTCAGAGAGTGCTTCTTTTAGGGTTATCCTAACAACACACGTAGGCCGTCATAGCGGCATCATGGTTGTGACGATGGTATCAGCAAAAGAAGAATAAGAAGATGGTGACGGAGGGTTGTTGGCGGTTGTAGAGACGACGAAACAGGGATGGCCCGACTCGATCTCTTTGTAGAGATGGCGACACGATGACGGTCTGACTCGATCTCTATATAAAAACCGCTCTCATGAGCATCTAATACCATGACAGAATTGATATAATATAAACGATCTTCCTCCACTCTTTGGTGGGTTTGACATATACATGTATTTATAGGAGATTACAGAGATAATTACAGAAAATATAAATAAGGAAAAGATACAAAGTCTAACTATTAAATATTACACAATACATTTACTAAATATAAACAGATCTCCTAAGATCTTCAACTTAATTGTTCTCCAAATAGACGTGATCATGGTCATCACATGATTACGCCTGCCCATCTTCATATACTCTAACAAAGAATAATACGATTCGGGATACTTTGTACAAATAGTTCATGATTAAATCACAAATGTAGAAAATTGAACTTTTCGAGAATTAGGGTTTTGTGACTTAATTAGCTGCTTGAAATGCAACAGGTATGTTGGTGCAAAAACTCAGAAAAGCTCATTAAAAGTCGCCCCGAACATATGAAAAACAAAGATAAGATGGTATTTAGAATTATTTTTCAGCAGAAACTCATATATGAAACCTCATATTATGCTAAAAATATTCATAATTGGTTCACGTGTTCTTTTTCTTTTTTCACTTTATGTCCCTTTAATTAGTGAGGTCTTTTGCATGTTCAACCTGAGCCAATGACACGGCTCCATTACATTTGTGTACACATCGTACATATAGAATTATTAAAATGCCCAACGTAACTAAAATGCCCAACGTAACTAAGTGCTTTAGGAGTTAGGAGTTGGAGATATTCAAAGGAAGTTTAGTAGCATGGATTAAAGAGTTATACTAAGTGATTTAGAAGTTGTAGATGATTAGTATTCATAATCACTTTATCTAAAAGCTTTAGAAGTTGTAGATGATTAGTATTCATAATCACTTTATCTTTTAGATAAATGGGGAATTTGAAATACTATACTCCACTATTATGAATATTTTAATTCTATCATAATCATTTGAACAAAATAAAATAAAAAATTGAACAACTGACTGAATTTTTTTGAATAAACTCTGCTAAGAGCTTTGTACAATTATAAATTCTCGTGCACATAACACTAAAACTGTAATATGTCGTACTGACTTTTCAGATAATTCTTGACCCATAATATATTTTATTTTCTCCTTAAGAATGATCTAAACGCAATATTTCATCGACAAATTTATACAAAATATTTTGTACCAAAGGAAAAGACAACCTATCTTTTTTTCTTTCCTTAGTTAAAATAGATAAGCATATCTATCTAATTAATTATAATTCCATTTGCATCGGAGTCTATTGCATCTGATTTGAGATGCATCTAATTTGAGAGATCTAACGATCTCTGGAACTCCAATTGAGCTAGCCGTATCACCAAATGCGCCAGAACAACATTGAACAAACTGAAACTAACCAATACAACATCAAACGGTCGATGTACAACAACTGAAACAATCTATCACGTGAAGCACTCTAATCGATAACCCACAAAGAACAGCTAACCCAATATAGGCGTCCATCCACAAAGAAGACCCGAAAGAACAGCTAACCCACAACAAACCTCATCCAAAAAATAAGATAATGTTAACGTGAAATATTATTGATAAATTGATGTTGCGTACAAGAATACTAATACCAAATATAAATACATGACATCTTAAACCTAATGGGCTAACACTAGAAACTGGGCCCTTATAGAAATGGGCTTACAAAGCATAAACATAATGATAATAATAATATCCGCTAACATCCCCCCGCAGTAGGAGCGGGAGCTGAGCGGACGCTCAAACTGGTCATGAACTCATCAAAAAGAACAGTAGGAAGGCCTTTGGTGAAGATGTCTGCATACTGATATCGCGATGGAACATGAAGAACGCGCACATGTCCTTGCGCCACAAGATCCCGCACGAAATGAATATCAATCTCTATGTGTTTCGTTCGTTGGTGCTGAACCGGGTTACCTGACATGTATACTGCACTCACATTATCACAATACACAATAGTGGCAGAAAACAAAGGACAATGAAGCTCTCGAAGTAGATTGCGGAGCCAACATGTCTCGGCAACAGCATTAGCAACCCCGTGGTACTCTGCTTCGACACTGGAGCGAGATGGCGTCAACTGTCGTTTTGAGGACCACGACAGAAGGTTATTACCCAAAAATACACAATATCTTGAGGCCGAGCGGCGAGTGCTGGGGCAACCAGCCCAGTCAGCATCTGAGTAGGCTGTCAGAGATGTGGTAGATGATGCAAAAAGCTGTAGTCCGAGATCAAGTGTACCCTGAATATACCGGAGAATCCGCTTAAGTGCGGAAAAATGCTGCTCTCGTGGGTCATGCATGAATAAGCATATCTGCTGTACAGCGTAAGCAATGTCTAGTCTCGTGAAAGTGAGGTACTGAAGAGCCCCAGCGAGGCTGCGATACAATGTCGGATTAGCAACAGGTGGACCTGACGTACTAAGCTTGGAGTTGGTTTCGACCGAGGTTCTGCTTGGGTGACACCCCAACATATCTACGCGCTCTAGAATCTCGGTAGCGTACTTCTTCTGAGAAAGAAACATCCCCGAAGAGGTACGAGTAACTGAAATGCCCAAGAAATAATTCAGCGGACCAAGATCGGTCATGGAGAACTCTCGGTGTAGAGAGGCAATAACCCGCTGAAGAAACTCTGTCGATGAGGCAGTCAGAATAATATCGTCCACATATAATAAGAGATATGCAGTGTCAGTACCATGTCGATAAATAAATAAGGAAGTATCGCATCGGCTTTGCTGAAAACTGATACTTTGAGCGTAGCCTGCGAATCGCTGGTACCAGGCGCGTGGAGCCTGCTTCAATCCGTAGAGGAATTTCTGCAGGAGACACACATGATCTGGTCGTGAAGGGTCACGAAAACCTGGAGGCTGATGCATATAGACAGTCTCAGAAAGATGACCGTGAAGGAAAGCATTCTTGACATCTAGCTGATGAACGGGCAAGTGTCGAGAAATGGAAAGACTGAGAACAGTCCGAATGGTAGCCGGTTTAACAACCGGGCTAAACGTCTCATCACAATCAATACCAACCTGCTGGCTACGACCGTTAGCAACTAGTCGAGCCTTATACCTGCTCAAAGTCCCATCAGCATTAAACTTGTGCTTAAACAACCACATGGAGCGAACTATGTTCGTGTCCGAAGGGCGGAGTCCAAGTACCATTTTGTAACGACCCAACCCGTTATCCAACCGATTACGCAGCAATTTTTTTTTTTTATTACAGTAAGGGTGCGCGGCGCGTAGCCCTTTATGTGCGCAGCGCGCACAAAGCCTGGCAGCCCGCTGTCCAGATTTTCCAATTTTCGTTTAAAGATCTCCCACTTCCCGACACTTTTAGACGAAATGACTTTCACAACACATTATAATATGTAAAACTAACAAGTTTCAATAATAAAACAAGTTTTACGACACCGGGCCCACATCGGCCGTTTTACGACTTTCGTACAAAATACAAGTTTTCGACTACATGAGTTTAAGTTCCAAACACAACTACGAACATGATGTTTGGGGATAAACTACCCAATCCTAAGTCGAAACCAAAAGTAATCCAAGCAAGCATCAAAAGAGGAAATCATCTAATCCCGAGCATACCCTTGCCACGTCCTCCTACGAACCTAAAAATGTAAACAACGAGAGGGTAAACTAATGCTTAGTGAATGCAATACTTATACGCATACATACATAATTCAATCACTTGCATACACCTACACAAACAACGCAATATCATTAGAAAACCGCAATAATCGAATAATCATACGTACAACGTTATTAAAACTCACACAACCCAAAATACACAATGTTGACATTCGACTCGATGGTGGCCGACGAAGAGCAGTAGGTCAAATACGTTAACCACTCACCACCCATCGCAACGCGTACGTGGCCGACGAAGAATGGTAGGTCAAAATCATTAACCGCTCACCACTACGCACCATGAGGCCGACGAAAAGTGCAACCGAAACGTTAACACTTACCTCAATCACAAGGATGACCGACGAAAAGCGAAACCGCATACCATCCTACGATAAGTGGCCAACGAAGAGCGAATCCCCAACGGATAACACTCACCACTTACCCCAACACACACATGTGGCCGACGAAGAGTGATAGGTCAAACATTAATCATTCGCCACATAACCAAACACACACATGTGACCGACGAAGAGTGATAGGTCAAACATTAACCACTCGTCATATAACCAAACACACACATGTGACCGACGAAGAGTGATAGGTCAAACATTAACCACTCGTCACATGCCTCACCTCCAATCGTGGTCGACAAAGAGTCATTCCTTTCGGATATCACTTACCACATAACGCAAACCAAATATAGCCAACGAAGAGCTATCCATACGGATATCACTCACTATATTTTTCCCAACCCAAATGTGGCCCACGAAAAGCGTATCCTACCGAACACTTGCCACGTTGCACGCAAGCAACTAAATTATATACATACGCGTATAAATATTCCACTCACCTCGGTTATGAGAAAGGCAACTCCCGCTTGAGCTCCTAATCGTCCAAATGCAAATCACCTAAGTAATTCACAAATAAATAAGCTAAACACTCTAGCTTATGCCCAAAACACCGTGAGTGCAATTTCGACCCATTAGCACTTACCTCCAATTTGACTAAGTCAATTCTCACCCGAAACACCCTTGATCACAATCGACTAGTGATTATGTTCCAATAACTCATTTACTCAAGATTTCATCATCAAAACACATTACTTGCATCATTTGACACAAAACCCATTTTGACCTAATCTCAAGTCAAAACACCCATTTGCAAGCTTACACAATTAATCACTTATAACCTAAATTAACTAGTGATTTCAACATTCAAACATGATTATCAACTAATCAATTTCATCATCCAACCCAAAACCCACCAACAATGGTTATCAACACCATTTACTAGCTCAATCACCCAATTATCAACTAGTGGGTTTACTCAAGAACACCCAAATCAAAACCACAATTATGAATACTAATCATACAATGAAAACTCGGAGTTAAAACTTACCAATACTACCACAACGTAGCTAGAAGCTAGATGAACAACTTTAACACTCGAGCTTTTGATCGATTCAAGCTCCTTCTTCCCCAAATCTCCAAATCTCTCTCTAGAAATCTCTCTCTCTCTAGATGAAATGGAAGTGTTTGTGGATGTGAAATATGATCCAAAATTGAATCCCAAACTGATAATATGGCTACACATCCGTCCTCAAGTGAAATGACCAAAATGCCCTTCATTTAACTCAAAATAGAAAAGAGCAGAATTCTGTCGCAGGTTAGGTGCGCTGAGCGCACCACTACATGTGCACGGCGCGCACAAGCTCCAACTCAGGCTGTCAGTTTCAGTTTGATTATTCGACGTTTATGTACACCTGTACACTTGGGTTTAGGGACTTATAACTCTCCCCTACTTAAATTGGATCACATCCCCGTGATCCTCGCCACTCTAACTAACATTACCCACACTCTATGGTCCTCTGACACACGTCCCAAGTCGATGTCCACAACAATTTCCACAATTCCGAAGATTTCGCTTAACTCCTTTAGGCGACTTTACTCAAAAGTTACCCTTCCGATTTAAATCATCATCCGTGATTTACCAAATCTATCAACCGAGTATTAAGTCTCGCTTCATCCCCAAATCGGAATGAACTCACGCCTCAACTGCATGACAAAACACATGCTAACATTCCAAATCTCGTATCGAGTTAGCAATCCCTTTAGCGTACCCTTACCATGTACATCGCTAAAGCAACAACACACCAATAATATGGCCAACAAACATCACAATGGAGCCGACGAAAAGTGAATCCTCACGATCGGAATACCACTTGCCCCACTTCCTCACGCGTACGTGGCCAACGAAAAGCGGTAGATCAAACGTTAACCACTTACCACTACGCAATAAGAGGCCGACAAAAAGCGCATCCTTACGGATCACACTTACCTCTCCTCACACATGGCCAAACAAAGGCGATTCCTAACGGAAAACGCATGCCACACACCAATAAGTAGCCAATGAAAAGTGAATCCTAACGGATAACACTTACTACTTATCACAATCTAACCGTGGACAACGAAAAGTGAATCCTCACAATTCGATAACACTTGCCACAATACACACAACAAGCTAAGTATATACGCATACTTAGAATCATTCCACTCAACTTGGAATCTCCCGCACACGAACCATATGTATGCACAAACATCGCTATCACGATCGCGCAAAACATAACCTATATCACACATAGGTTCAGGAATACAATTCTCTAAAAGAGAATTTGGCACACCATCCCTCAACTATGGGACATTACCTTGCTCAATGAGCCCGCCCATTTATCTCTTAATGAGCTCAACCCCATTGCTACCTCGAGTAGTAGTTCACATTCAAACCAATAAATACAATTTAACCAAAATTGTACTCTACCACAAATCGACCAATCTAGGTCCCGACACTAACTCCGGATCTAACATGAGCATTATCCAAAATTTTACACTAAAACCTCCTCGGGTGGGAGTGTAACTCCCCCACTTGGAACTACATTCCATAACCACATCGTTGTGGTACAACATCCCACGATAATTACCACTCCCCGATATACGTGACCAACCTCTCCATCGGTCGTAGCACTCGAATTCCCAAGAATTCATTTCGCACACTAGAAATTGACGCTCACCGTCACCCGTTGGCATTATTTAAGCAACGACATAAAACCAACACAACACGTACCTTGTACAACCGTACAATGCTACCGAAAAGTAGACTTTTCCAACAATTGGGTTCACATGACCCATCACCACATCTTGCTCCAACCTTGAGCATACAAAGGATCTTAACCTATCCTTGATCACTTCGAACGAAGAGTTCTTCACAAATTACACAAACTTTATTCTTGCAATCCTCCGATTGCCGTAGCTTGTTAAAGTTCCACCTAGTCACTCATGTACCTAAGGGTTTCTCTCTGGTACCCTAAGTACAATGTAACCACAACATCGTCAGAGTCGAACATTACGCTTGCAGGTATGAAAGAGGCACCTGACCACGCGTCGCACAGACTCCACTACCAACATTCATAGAGACCGAAAGACTCGACTTTGTGGGTTCCATTCATCCGATGTCACCCATCACAACACTAAAGTGACCTTAAGTCATCCGTACCCGTCGAAACTTATGTTTCATCAATTACGACACAAAAGCGACTACGCGCTACCAAAACAACACCAAAGCTCATTCTCATGGCTTGGTAAAATCTTTTGCCCAACCTTAAGGAATGCTTGGAAGCACCAAGTCTTGCGCCCTTCGCCCGTCAATCCGACCATCATCATAGGGTAATTCCATAAGGAACGCTACCCCTCATCACACTACGCACTAACACAAAATGCATCAAACAAAATCATAAGTACATTTCGAAAGAAATATCAAAAAGTACCTGAACATCGTCGTCAGGTTCTCATGCATCACCAACTGATTCAGGACACGCTGACTTTCGGTGTCCCTCCTTTCGACAATTAAAACATGTAACCGTGTTAGAAGTCGCATTCGTACATTCACGCGACAAATGACCCCGTTGTCCGCAATTATAGCATGTGGGTATAAAACCACCGGTACCACTCTTCTTCACGCTTCCGACACCCTCGGAAACACTCTTACTCTTTTTGTTCGAAAGCATCGTAGTTTCGGACTTTCGCTTACTAACATCAGAACCACTCTTCTTCAGGACAAACGTCTCAAAACCCTTCGCCATGTCAAACAACTCGTCAAAAGTTTTCACCGAGTTCCTACTAATCTTTTCTTGGTAATGATCGTTCAAGGTTCAGTAAAAGTCTTCCTTCAACATGTGGTCATTCTTGACATACTCCGGGCAAAATTGGGTCTTCGATAAGAAAACGGATTTGAGAGTGTTTAAATCCATTGAACCTTGTCTCAAAGCACGCAACTCGTCCTTAAGCTTAGAAAGATCGATCTAAGTTCGGTATTCCTTGAAAAATTCCGCTTTGAACTCATCCCATGTGAACTCCATACATTGCTCCTCACCATAGAGTTGGATTTTCGCATCCCACCACAACTTGGCGTCACCCCTTAACATACTACTACCATACCTCGTCTTCTTATCGAGAGGGCACTCACTAGTACGAAAGGCCCCCTCCATATCAGAGATCCATCGAGCACTCTTGAATGGGTCTCGTTCGCCATTAAAAGTGGGAGGTTGAGCATCCTTGAAGTTTTTGTAGTAGAAGTCTCGCCTTCCCATATTATCTTCGTGAAGGACAATCTTAACTTGTTCCTTAACTAGATCAACTACTTACTTGTCAATCGAATCTAGGAACATCTTCCTAACGTCCTCAAGAAAGGCCGCACGATGCCTTTGTATAATGGCCTCAACCTTAGCGGTGAACTCGGAGTCTTCGCTTTGATCTTCGTTATCATGTCCGTTCCTCGCCTTCATTCTAAGAAATGAACTCGGTTAGGAACGCAACATGAATAAATTACATACACCGTCACGAAAAATATTCACAGTCATATAAATACGCCACCGTTCGTACATCTCATCTAGTTCAATACTTGTTGTACATCACTTACTTGACTTGGCTTGCAACCGTAATAATGGTCGCGAAGCATTATTACGCTCACACGCCATGCCGAGCTCATGAATACAACAACCATCTCGCTAGATGTTCAACACAAAACAACATGATTAGTAACAACATAATCTATACATAGCTAGTTCACCTATTCTCTAAGGCACTAACTAAAACCCGAACCGACCCGTAATCCTACAAGTCCCGCAGCAAATAAGCACACACAAAAAGTCTAAGTCTAGGCGCATATCTCAAGTCACCTAAATCCCTTAGACTATGCTCTGATACCACTTGTAACGACCCAACCCGTTATCCAACCGATTACGCAGCAATTTTTTTTTATTACAGTAAGGGTGCGCGCGCAGCCCTTTATGTGCGCGGCGCGCACAAAGCCTGGCAGCCCGCTGTCCAGATTTTCCAATTTTCATTTAAAGATCTCCCGCTTCCCGACACTTCTAGACGAAATGACTTTCACAACACATTATAATATGTAAAACTAACACGTTTTAATAATAAAACAAGTTTTATGACACAGGGCCCACATCAGCCGTTTTACGACTTTCGTACAAAATACAAGTTTTCGACTACATGAGTTTAAGTTCCAAACACAACTACGAGAATGATGTTTGGGGATAAACTACCCAATCCTAAGTCGAAACCAAAAGTAATCCAAGCAAGCATCAAAAGGGGAAATCATCTAATCCCGAGCATACCCTTGCCACGTCCGCCTCCGAACCTAAAAATGTAAACAACGAGAGGGTAAGCTAATGCTTAGTGAATGCAATACTTATACGCATACATACATAATTCAATCACTTGCATACACCTACACAAACAACGCAATATCATTAGCAAACCGCAATAATCGAATAATCATACGTACAATTTTATTAAAACTCACACAACTCAAAATACACAATGTCGACATTCGACTCGATGGTGGCCGACGAAGAGCGGTAGGTCAAATACTTTAACCACTCACCACCCATCGCAGCGCGTACGTGGCCGACGAAGAGCGGTAGGTCAAAATCATTAACCGCTCACCACTACGCACCATGAAGCCGACGAAAAGTGCAACCGAAACGTTAACACTTACCTCAATCACAAGGATGGACGACGAAAAGCGAAACCGCTTACCATCCTACGATAAGTGGCCAACGAAGAGCGAATCCCCAATGAATAACACTTACCACTTACCCCAACACACACATGTGGCTGACGAAGAGTGATAGGTCAAACATTAATCATTCGCCACATAATCAAACACACACATGTGACCGACGAAGAGTGATAGGTCAAACATTAACCACTCGTCACATAACCAAACACACACATGTGACCGACGAAGAGTGATAGGTCAAACATTAACCACTCGTCACATGCCTCACCTCTAATCGTGGTCGACAAAGAGTCATTCCTTCCGGATATCACTCACCACATAACGCAAACCAAATATAGCCAACGAAGAGCTATCCATATGGATATCACTCACTATATTTTTCCCAACCCAAATGTGGCCCACGAAAAGAGTATCCTACCGGATAACACTTGCCACGTTGCACGCAAGCAACCAAATTATATACATACGCGTATAAATATTCCACTCACCTCGGTTATGAGAAAGGCAACTCCCGCTTGAGCTCCTAATCGTCCAAATGCAAATCACCTAAGTAATTCACAAACAAATAAGCTAAACACTCTAGCTTATGCCCAAAACACCGTAAGTGCAATTTCGACCCATTAGCACTTACCTCCAATTTGACTAAGTCAATTCTCACCCGAAACACCCTTGATCACAATCGACTAGTGATTATGTTCCAACAACTCATTTACTCAAGATTTCATTATCAAAACACATTACTTGCATCATTTAACACAAAACCCATTTTGACCTAATCTCAAGTCAAAACACCCATTTGCAAGCTTACACAATTAATCACTTATAACCTAAATTAACTAGTGATTCCAACATTCAAACATGATTATCAACTAATCAATTTCATCATCCAACCCAAAACCCAACAACAATGGTTATCAACACCATTTACTAGCTCAATCACCCAATTATCAACTAGTGGGTTTACTCAAGAATACCCAAATCAAAACCCCAATTATGAATACTAATCATACAATGAAAAACTCGGAGTTAAAACTTACCAATACTACCATAATGTAGCTAGGAGTGAGATGAACAACTTTAACAATCAAGCTTTTAACTCAAAATTGATAATATGGCTACACATCCGTCCTCAAGTGAAATGACCAAAATGCCCTTCATTTAACTCAAAATAGAAAATAGCAGAATTCTGTCACAGGTTAGGTGCGCTGAGTGCACCACTACATGTGCGCGGCGCGCACAAGTGTAACGATCCAGAAATTTTTGACCAAATTTAAACTTAATCTTTATATGGTTTCGACATGATAAGCAAAGTCTACTAAATTGAATTTCAAAATTGTTGAACTATTTTATGAAATCATTTGACCTTCGACCAGTTCCGACGATTCGCGAACAATTAATTGCAACTTGACGTGTGTGTGTGTGTGTGTGTGTGTGTACATATATATATATATATATATATATAATAATTGAAAACATAATTTTAAATATTTTATGTTGTTGTTACTAAAATTTATTTATGTAAAGTAAAATAAAAATAGGATATTTTAATGATTATTATTTAAAAAGTATCTATATATATTTAATAATTTAATAATCGAATTTTATACCATAATGACCAAAATAAATAAATATAGTTAATTTAAAAAATATGGGATTTTTCTGAACACTTTTATCCGCCACTGATTGACAACGGAGCACGGAATAATACTCCAAATTTTGATGTCGGTACAAAGGAATGGCTGCTATCCTATTTCAATTATTATTTTGATTATTGATTACCATTGTACTTTCTATAATTGAAGATAAAAGGTACCCACTTGTTTCATTCATTGAATTAGTAAAGATTACTATTTGTATTATGTAAATTTAGTCAAACATGATACTGTGTTGTTTGCCTTATTAAGTTTAAACATTATGGAGTATGTAGATTTATATAAGGTAATAGACAAGCAAACATCACACCCACATAAATGATCTTATTCCTCATTTCTTGATCAACCGCCTCACCACCTATTCCCTTCCCTCTCCTGTTTCGGCTTCCACCAATGACCACCCATTCGCCACTACCATCATCAATCACAACTCTCCACCTTTCACCATAGATCTCCACATGAACAACCACCACAACTATTCAAACTATCACCACTCCAATGCCACCTTCACGGTTCTGTTGCAACTAATCACCACATCCACCACCCTTGTTAATCATCACCGCTGCTACAGGTTATTTTCTGTTTCTAGTCGAAAATAATAACACCACATACCATTGTTGCTACCTATTACTGCTACTTTATTTTTCTATTTCTACGTGAACTAGCATCATTGTTGCAGCTGCTACTGCAGTATGTTCTCTCTTCTGTTTCTGCTTGAGCCAAGTCAATAACCACCACGTCGATCACCACTCTACCATTACCTTCGAAGCACACCCAACTTGGTTTAGCGATGTTGTTGCTACTTCTATATTATTGTTAATATTTTTGAACGAGACCACTATACCCACTTGGGTTTTCTGTTATTCGAATGTACAACACCAACACCCACCATCACCTCTTGTTCAACCACCATTAAAACACCAAAACCGCCACCCATTTACAACCCACGATCTTACACCATCATCAGTCTTTTTTTCTTTCCTGTTGTGAACACACTAACACCATCAACACCTACATAAAACTACTACTACAGCTCCTTTATTCTGTTTTGTTAGATGAGCCTTCAAAACCACCATAATTAAAAACTCGAAAACACCAAACAAGCCCAAATTACTGCTGCTACGTTTATCCGTGTTCTTTCTAGATCGAAACCCCAACAACAAACTGCAACCAGTGATGTTCAATTGCTGTTGTTGTTACATCCTATTTCTTCTACTGTTTCGATAAAGAGGACGAGTAATGAGTGATTATGATTAGCGATGATGATATGATTTTATGTTATACCTAATATAACTATATATTGTTGCTGCTATTCCTTGTTTCTTTTTCTATTATTTGAAACCTACCTGCAATGATTTACAATTGATGAGCTGTGATGATTCTCGTAATATGTTGCTACTTTTCTAAAACCTTATGGCTGACAAACTGAACGAAACCCTTTTAAAATTCTTATCTATTCGTGCTGCTTTATTCCAGTTTGGGCTGGACGATCTCACAGTCGTATTCCTATTAGTTGTTGGGCCTTGATTAGTTGTTTGGGCTGAGATTATTCCATTTTCTGATGGGCCGTATTACTTTCTTTATGGGACTTGATTATCGGGCTTCTTTCTTGGGCTGTGATCCTGTTTAGATTATATGTTGGGCCGGTTATGATTTGAATGGGTTTTGCTTTGGTAGAAGATGAAGAAAAAAAACCGAAATACGGGTTATATAATTTTTAATCAGATAATACAACAGAAATGAATGGGTAGAGCTATGGTGGAGGGTGTTTGTGTTATACGAGAGGTTGTGGGTTCGAACCCGTGCTAAGCGTTTATTTTTTTTAAGGCTTGGCTTCAAATGTTGTATTTTTATATCATCATCATCATCATCATCATCATCATCATTATTATTATTATTATTATTATTATTATTATTATTATTATTATTATTATTATTATTATTATTATTATTATTATTATTATTATTATTATTATTATTATTATTATTATTATTATTATTATTACTACTACTACTACTACTACTAAAATCATTATAAGTATTATTATTAATATCATTAAGATTATTAGTATTATTATTAAAATTATCATTATTATTATTATTTTTAACATTATTATTATTATTATTATTATTATTATTATTATTATTATTAATTATTAAATATTATTATTATAATTCTCAATATTACCTTATTATTATGTTATTATTAATATATAATTATTTAGTATTATTACTATTTGTATTATGATAAAATATTGTAAAGATTTTAATTATATATATATATATATATATATATATATATATATATATATATATATATATATATATATAGACATGAAAATAAGTAAAACTATAAATTATAAAATATAAGTAATCTTAGTTGATTTAATGGGATATGTGTTAATATATATACAATTGTTATAGGTTCGTGAATCCGAGGTCAACCTTGCATCAGTTCCGTCGTATGCATATTTTTACAACAAAATATCATATCGTGAGTTTCATTTGCTCCCTTTTATTCTTTACATTTTGGGACTGAGAATACATGCGCTGTTTTTATAACTGTTTTATTTAAGTGTTTTTGAGATATATTTTGAACTGAGAATACATGAACTGCTTTTATAAACGTTTGACGAAATAGACACAAATATTCAAAACTACATTCTATGATAGAATTATTTGGATTAAGAGGTTCGATTTCTATAAAGATTATATTATCGACCATCGGTGAGATGATTTTGCATTGCACTACGCACTAACTACCGAAATGGTTCGATTTAGTAGTTAGTAACTGTGAGATGATTTTGCATTGCACTACGCACTAGCTACCGTTTTAGCTACCCTCGGTGAGATGATTTCGCATTGCACTATGCGTTAGCTACCGTTGTATTGTATTGTATTGTATTGTATTGTATTGTATTGTATTCGATTTAGTAGTTAGAAAGGTGAGATGATTTTGCATTGCACTACGCACTAGCTACGTTTTAGCTTCCCTTGGTGAGATGATTTTGCATTGCACTACGCATTAGCTACCATTGTAAAATTATATCATATTAACTACCACGGTGAGATGATTTTGCATTGCACTACGCACTAGCTACCGTTGGTGAGTTGTTTTGAAAGGTTCCGGTGTTCTTCATATGAATGATTTTTACAGCAGTGAGCAGACCTGCACAGATTGTTTTCGAAATATGAGTATCTTGTGGTCTATTATATTATTGGAAATGATTGTTTATGATAAACTAATGAACTCACTAACCTTTTGGTTGACACTTTAAAGCATGTTTATTCTCAGGTATTAAAGAAATCTTCCGCTGTGCATTAGCTCATTTTAAGAATATTACTTGGTGTCATTCATGGCATATTTCAAAAGACGTTACATTCGAGTTGTTGAGTTTATTAAGATTATTATTAAGTCAATTATAGTTGGATGTATTGTAAAGACCCGTCCTAATCCATAAGAATGAATACTGTAACATCCCGCCTTTTTCCATTTACTTTTCCGTTATACTAATATAAAGTCCGTTATATGTTTATAACATCTCCCGTTGATACGCGTTTTAAATTATCTCGTTTAGGTAATTCCCGCACCCGAACGAAAGTTGAGGGACTAAACTTGACAAGGGATCAAACCCTTGACTAGGTCAAAGGGTCAACCCCTTTCATCCATTCATTATCATCTCCATCTCTCTCTTTCTCTCTAGCAAGAACACACACCCATTTACCAAATTCATTCAATCATCATCTAAATTCGATCTAGGAGGCTTACAACAAAATAAACTACATATTCGTGATCCTCTCTTCATCCTCTTCATTTTGGTACCAACTTCATCTCGTTTGGGTAACTTTCTAAAATCACTAGATTTTGTGTTCATGATGTTTTTAACTTATAAAAGTGTTAATTAGTGTCTATGGCTCAAGTCTAACATGAATATATGATTTATATGCTCGATCTCGTTGTTTTAGTGTAACTAGCATGAACTTGAATTTTGGTGTGTTGTTCTTGAATTTTGGATGATCATATGTTGTTAGATGTTAAAAGTTGATGTTTTAATTGTGTTACTAGCATCACTAGCTTCAATTTGATGTGTAGGTTGCCTTAGAAAACTTCATAAACTTGATTATGAAATTTGGTGATTTTTGGTTAGGGTTTCATGAACTAGGAATGGATTTTTGATGCATTAAATGACATGAAATGTTAATTGTAAGTGTTAGGTTGTGTTGTATGCTTAATTACCTTCGAAACGGCATATTGTTCATGTAATTTGGCTATCGAATCATTAAATGGCGTTTATGAATTGTATGCATTGAATGAGGAGCATTGATTGCGGTTTTTGGTTGTTGTAAATGAAAGTTTGATTGATAAAAAGTGCATAGTTGCGTTCCTTGTCAAAATACCTTCCCGGTGATATAAAATGCATGCCTTGAATGTTTGCGGTTTGTAAATTGTGTTGGGTTGAGTTTTGATTCGTGCACTTAGGAGTTTCAGCAACCAGGGCCTGGAAACACCTCAGGACGCCGTCCAGATACCCAGGACGATGTAGTGACCCGAACTTTTCCATGTTTATATATATTAATTGAGATTGATGTTTACATGATTAAATGTTTTCAACATGTTAAACAATCAAACTTGTTAAGACTTGATTAATTGAAATAGGTTTCATATAGACAATTGACCACCCAAGTTGACCGGTGATTCACGAACGTTAAAACTTGTAAAAAACTATATGATGACATATATATGATTATATATATAGTTAACATGATATTATGATAAGTAAACATATCATTAATTATATTAACAATGAACTACATATGTAAAAACAAGACTACTAACTTAATGATTTTGAAACGAGACATATATGTAACGTTTATCGTTGTAACGACATTTAATGTATATATATCATATTAAGAGATATTCGTACATCATAATATCATGATAATATAATAATTTAAAATCTCTTTTGTTATTATAAACATTGGGTTAACAACATTTAACAAGATCGTTAACCTAAAGGTTTCAAAACAACACTTACATGTAACGACTAACGATGACTTAACGACTCAGTTAAAATGTATATACATGTAGTGTTTTAATATGTATTTATACACTTTTGAAAGACTTCAATACACTTATCAAAATACTTCTACTTAACAAAAATGCTTACAATTACATTCTCGTTCAGTTTCATCAACAATTCTACTCGTATGCACCCGTATTCGTACTCGTACAATACACAGCTTTTAGATGTATGTACTATTGGTATATATACTCCAATGATCAGCTCTTAGCAGCCCATGTGAGTCACCTAACACATGTGGGAACCATCATTTGGCAACTAGCATGAAATATCTCATAAGATTACAAAAATATGAGTAATCATTCATGACTTATTTACATGAAAACAAAATTACATATCCTTTATATCTAATCCATACACCAACGACCAAAAACACCTACAAACACTTTCATTCTTCAATTTTCTTCATCTAATTGAACTCTCTCAAGTTCTATCTTCAAGTTCTAAGTGTTCTTCATAAATTCCAAAAGTTCTAGTTTCATAAAATCAAGAATACTTTCAAGTTTGCTAGCTCACTTCCAATCTTGTAAGGTGATCATCCAACCTCAAGAAATCTTTGTTTCTTACAGTAGGTTATCATTCTAATACAAGGTAATAATCATATTCAAACTTTGGTTCAATTTCTATAACTATAACAATCTTATTTCAAGTGATGATCTTACTTGAACTTGTTTTCGTGTCATGATTTTGCTTCAAGAACTTTGAGCCATCCAAGGATCCATTGAAGCTAGATCCATTTTTCTCTTTTCCAGTAGGTTCATCCAAGGAACTTAAGGTAGTAATGATGTTCATAACATCATTCGATTCATACATATAAAGCTATCTTATTCGAAGGTTTAAACTTGTAATCACTAGAACATAGTTTAGTTAATTCTAAACTTGTTCGCAAACAAAAGTTAATCCTTCTAACTTGACTTTTAAAATCAACTAAACACATGTTCTATATCTATATGATATGCTAACTTAATGATTTAAAACCTGGAAACACGAAAAACACCGTAAAACCGGATTTACGCCGTCGTAGTAACACCGCGGGCTGTTTTGGGTTAGTTAATTAAAAACTATGATAAACTTTGATTTAAAAGTTGTTATTCTGAGAAAATTATTTTTATTATGAACATGAAACTATATCCAAAAATTATGGTTAAACTCAAAGTGGAAGTATGTTTTCTAAAATGGTCATCTAGACGTCGTTCTTTCGACTGAAATGACTACCTTTACAAAAACGACTTGTAACTTATTTTTCCGACTATAAACCTATACTTTTTCTGTTTAGATTCATAAAATAAAGTTCAATATGAAACCATAGCAATTTTATTCACTCAAAACGGATTTAAAATGAAGAAGTTATGGGTAAAACAAGATTGGATAATTTTTCTCATTTTAGCTACGTGAAAATTGGTAACAAATCTATTCAAACTATAACTTAATCAACTTGTATTGTATATTATGTAATCTTGAGATACCATAGACACGTATACAATGTTTCGACCTATCATGTCGACACATCTATATATATTTCGGAACAACCATAGACACTCTATATGTGAATGTTGGAGTTAGCTATACAGGGTTGAGGTTGATTCCAAAATATATATAGTTTGAGTTGTGATCAATACTGAGATACGTATACACTGGGTCGTGGATTGATTCAAGATAATATTTATCGATTTATTTCTGTACATCTAACTGTGGACAACTAGTTGTAGGTTACTAACGAGGACAGCTGACTTAATAAACTTAAAACATCAAAATATATTAAAAGTGTTGTAAATATATTTTGAACATACTTTGATATATATGTATATATTGTTATAGGTTCGTGAATCAACCAGTGGCCAAGTCTTACTTCCCGACGAAGTAAAAATCTGTGAAAGTGAGTTATAGTCCCACTTTTAAAATCTAATATTTTTGGGATGAGAATACATGCAGGTTTTATAAATGATTTACAAAATAGACACAAGTACGTGAAACTACATTCTATGGTTGAATTATCAAAATCGAATATGCCCCTTTTTATTAAGTCTGGTAATCTAAGAATTAGGGAACAGACACCCTAATTGACGCGAATCCTAAAGATAGATCTATTGGGCCTAACAAACCCCATCCAAAGTACCGGATGCTTTAGTACTTCGAAATTTATATCATATCCGAAGGGTGTCCCGGAATGATGGGGATATTCTTATATATGCATCTTGTTATTGTCGGTTACCAGGTGTTCACCATATGAATGATTTTTATCTCTATGTATGGGATGTATATTGAAATATGAAATCTTGTGGTCTATTATTATGATTTGATATATATAGGTTAAACCTATAACTCACCAACATTTTTGTTGACGTTTTAAGCATGTTTATTCTCAGGTGATTATTAAGAGCTTCCGCTGTCGCATACTTAAATAAGGACGAGATTTGGAGTCCATGCTTGTTTGATATTGTGTAAAAACTGCATTCAAGAAACTTATTTTGTTGTAACATATTTGTATTGTAAACCATTATGTAATGGTCGTGTGTAAACAGGATATTTTAGATTATCATTATTTGATAATCTACGTAAAGATTTTTAAAACCTTTATCTATGAAATAAAGGTTATGGTTTATTTTAAAAATGAATGCAGTCTTTGAAAAACGTCTCATATAGAGGTCAAAACCTCGCAACGAAATCAATTAATATGGAACGTTTTTAATCAATAAGAACGGGACATTTCAGTTGGTATCAGAGCGTTGGTCTTAGAGAACCAGAAAATTTGCATTAGTGTGTCTTATCGAGTTTGTTAGGATGCATTAGTGAGTCTGGACTTCGACCGTATTTTCTTTAAAAATGATTGCTTAACATTTTTGTTGGAAACTATATATTTTTAACATATGAATATTATGTGATATATTAATCTCTTAACGTGTTTGATATTATGTGATAGATGTCTACCTCTAGAACAAGTCCCATTGACTCACCTAATAATAATGAAGAGTCAAATGTAAATTGGAATGATTTGTGGACTGATTCACAAGTTCCCGAAGAGGAACCGGAAGAAGAGTCGGAACCGGAAGAAGAATCGGAACCGGAAGAAGAATCGGAACCGGATGAAGAAATAGAACCGGTGGGGGAAATAATAAAACGGTTAAGTAAAAGAAAATCCTCAACCAACCGACCAAAGTTAATTATGGTCAATGGTGTTTCCGCCAAGGAAGCAAAATATTGGGAGGATTACCAATTCTCCGATGAATCGGATTCCGACGAGAATTCCGATGATGTTATAGAAATTACCCCAACTGAATTTAAAAAGGCAAAAGAAAATAATAAGGGAAAGGGCATAAAAATAGAGAAATCTAATTCCAACCCCGATGAACTTTATATGTATCGTCAACCCCCGAAGTCCTTAAGTTGTAACAATGACCCGGGAACCTCTAAACCACCAGGTTTTTCTAAACCAGTGTGGACAACGACGGCTCGTATTAGGGGAACATCATATATCCCTAGAAACTTGGCAAAACGAACCAAAACCGAAGAGGAAGAAACGAGCGAGTCGGAATAAGATAGTTGTATTCGTGTGGTGTAATATATGTAATATAGTGTTCTTATGCTTTATGATATATGTAAAAATTACTTGTATTAATAAGTATTTTTTTATGAATCTAACTCTTGTCTATTTTACAGTTTAAAAACACAAAATGGATAGATAACCCAATATTTTAAGAGACCTACCCGGAGACATGATTGATGAAATCTTGTCTAGAGTCGGCCAGAATTCTTCGGCACAACTATTTAAGGCGAGATCAGTTTGTAAGACATTCGAAGAACGTTCCAAGAATGTCTTGGTTTATAAGAGACTTTCGTTTGAAAGATGGGGGATATCACATTGGGAAACCCATAAGTTACGATGTGTTTACTTTGACGCATATATTGCGGGGAACCCAAATGCTATTTTACGCAACGGGTTAAGAAATTATTTTGACTCAATATATCCGAATATTGGACTTCGTGATTTAGAAAAAGCGGCTAACATGCAACATAAAGAAGCATGTTATGCTTACGGATTAGTAATGTTCGCTTCTCACCAAAGTGAGAACAAGAACATCGGGCTACAACTATTAAACAAAATGTTTCCACAAGTGACGGAGTCGGTAATTGGGGTAAGAAATGAGGTTTTTAGATTATTACGGGACTGTTGGACATTACGTAACCCTCGTCCCTTTGATGACGTTACAACACGCTGTCTTATCAACGGCCATAACGGTTATGTTGCACAAGACCAAGGATGGGAAGTAGTCCTAGTAAAACCAGAATGCATGACTTGTTTCTGGACGTATGAATTACGTGTCTTTATTGCCTTTGCTGAACGACTTGTGTACTAGCTAGAATTGTCTTCACAACTATCTTGTATCAAAGTTATTGTGTGCTATATTTCATGCTTTATGTAAAATAAGCGGTATTGTAAGTTTGTAAAATATTGTATAAAAGTTTGAACGCGAAATATTATTATAATCAGTTTTTCATATAGAATTGTAGTAGTTGAATTGTATATTAGCTACTAAGTATGAACTTAACGGGTAGGTACTACCCGAATTTAAACTTATAAAACGCTAATATGAAGAAAAAGCTTTTATAAATGAGTTCATATTATGCTACGAAATACTATTAACTACTCTTAATATTCTGTATGATTAACTTGTTCCATTTAACTATTTTGAAGGAAATGGCACCGACTACTCGACACACCGTGAATATGAATGAAGAGGAATTCCGTACTTTCCTAGCTTCAAACATAGCCGCAGTACAGGCTGCGCTACATACCAACAATAACCTTGGATCTAGCAGTACAGGAAATCGTGTAGGATGCACCTACAAAGAATTCACTGCCTGCAAACCTTTGGAATTTGATGGAACCGAAGGACCGATCGGATTGAAACGGTGGACCGAGAAGGTTGAATCGGTGTTTGCCATAAGTAAGTGTACTGAAGAGGACAAAGTGAAGTACGCTACGCATACCTTCACAGGTTCTGCGTTAACATGGTGGAATACCTATCTAGAGCAAGTGGGACAAGATGATGCGTACGCACTACCGTGGTCAGCATTCAAGCACTTGATGAACGAGAAGTACCGTCCCAGAACCGAGGTCAATAAGCTCAAGACAGAACTTAGAGGGTTACGAACCCAAGGATTTGATATTACCACGTACGAAAGACGATTCACAGAATTGTGCCTATTGTGTCCGGGAGCATTCGAAGATGAGGAAGAGAAGATCGACGCGTTTGTGAAAGGATTACCGGAAAGAATCCAAGAAGATATAAGTTCACACGAGCCCGCCTCCATACAACAGGCATGTAGAATGGCTCACAAACTAGTGAACCAGATTGAAGAAAGAATTAAAGAACAGACTGCTGAAGAGGCCAATGTGAAGCAAGTCAAAAGAAAGTGGGAGGAAAACGGTGATAAGAATCACCAATACAACAACAACAGCAATTACAACAATAATCGCAACAATTATCCCAACAATCGCAACATCAATCGCAACTACAACAAACGGCCCAACAACAACAACAACAACAACAACAACAACAGCAACTACAACAATCATCCCAACAACAATAATAACCGCAACAACAACAACAATCAGAAGCAACTATGCCAAAGGTGTGAAAAGAATCACTCGGGGTTCTGCACCAAATTTTGCAACAAGTGTAAAAGAAATGGTCATAGCGCGGCGAAGTGTGAGGTCTACGGACCAGGGGTTAATAGAACGAAAGGAACAAATGGTGTCGGAACGAGTAATGGCGGAGCAAGTAGTGTCGGAGCAAGTTATGCCAATGTAGTTTGTTATAAATGTGGAAAACCAGGCCACATTATTAGAAATTGCCCGAACCAGGAGAACACGAATGGACAAGGCCGTGGAAGAGTTTTCAATATTAATGCGGTAGAGGCACAGGAAGACCCGGAGCTTGTTACGGGTACGTTTCTTATTGACAATAAATCTGCTTACGTTTTATTTGATTCGGGTGCGGATAGAAGCTATATGAGTAGAGATTTTTGTGCTAAATTAAGTTGTCCATTGACGCCTTTGGATAGTAAATTTTTACTCGAATTAGCAAATGGTAAATTAATTTCAGCAGATAATATATGTCGGAATCGAGAAATTAAACTGGTTAGCGAAACATTTAAGATTGATTTGATACCAGTAGAGTTAGGGAGTTTTGATGTGATAATCGGTATGGACTGGTTGAAAGAAGTGAAAGCGGAGATCGTTTGTTACAAAAATGCAATTCGCATTATACGAGAAAAAGGAAAACCCTTAATGGTGTACGGAGAAAAGGGCAACACGAAGCTACATCTTATTAGTAATTTGAAGGCACAAAAACTAATAAGAAAAGGTTGCTATGCTGTTCTAGCACACGTCGAGAAAGTACAAACTGAAGAAAAGAGCATCAATGATGTTCCCATTGCAAAAGAATTTCCCGATGTATTTCCGAAAGAATTACCGGGATTACCCCCACATCGATCCGTTGAATTTCAAATAGATCTTGTACCAGGAGCTGCACCAATAGCTCGTGCTCCTTACAGACTCGCACCCAGCGAGATGAAAGAACTGCAAAGCCAATTACAAGAACTTTTAGAGCGTGGTTTCATTCGACCAAGCACATCACCGTGGGGAGCTCCTGTTTTGTTTGTCAAGAAGAAAGATGGTACATTCAGGTTGTGTATCGACTACCGAGAGTTGAACAAACTTACCATCAAGAACCGCTACCCACTACCGAGAATCGACGACTTATTTGATCAACTACAAGGCTCGTCTGTTTATTCAAAGATTGACTTACGTTCCGGGTATCATCAAATGCGGGTGAAAGAAGATGATATTCCAAAGACTGCTTTCAGAACACGTTACGGTCATTACGAGTTTATGGTCATGCCGTTTGGTTTAACTAATGCACCAGCTGTGTTCATGGACCTTATGAACCGAGTGTGTGGACCATACCTTGACAAGTTTGTCATTGTTTTCATTGATGACATACTTATTTACTCAAAGAATGACCAAGAACATGGTGAACATTTGAGAAAGGTGTTAGAAGTATTGAGGAAGGAAGAATTGTACGCTAAGTTTTCAAAGTGTGCATTTTGGTTGGAAGAAGTTCAATTCCTCGGTCACATAGTGAACAAAGAAGGTATTAAGGTGGATTCGGCAAAGATAGAAACTGTTGAAAAGTGGGAAACCCCGAAAACTCCGAAACACATACGCCAGTTTTTAGGACTAGCTGGTTACTACAGAAGGTTCATCCAAGACTTTTCCAGAATAGCAAAACCCTTGACTGCATTAACGCATAAAGGGAAGAAATTTGAATGGAATGATGAACAAGAGAAAGCGTTTCAGTTATTGAAGAAAAATCTAACTACGGCACCTATATTGTCATTGCCTGAAGGGAATGATGATTTTGTGATTTATTGTGACGCATCAAAGCAAGGTCTCGGTTGTGTATTAATGCAACGAACAAAGGTGATTGCTTATGCGTCTAGACAATTGAAGATTCACGAACAAAATTATACGACGCATGATTTGGAATTAGGCGCGGTTGTTTTTGCATTAAAGACTTGGAGGCACTACTTATATGGGGTCAAAAGTATTATATATACCGACCACAAAAGTCTTCAACACATATTTAATCAGAAACAACTGAATATGAGGCAGCGTAGGTGGATTGAATTATTGAATGATTACGATTTTGAGATTCGTTACCACCCGGGGAAGGCAAATGTGGTAGCCGATGCCTTGAGCAGGAAGGATAGAGAACCCATTCGAGTAAAATCTATGAATATAATGATTCATAATAACATTTCTACTCAAATAAAGGAGGCGCAACAAGGAGTTTTAAAAGAGGGAAATTTAAAGGATGAAATACCCAAAGGATCGGAGAAGCATCTTAATATTCGGGAAGACGGAACCCGGTATAGGGCTGAAAGGATTTGGGTACCAAAATTTGGAGATATGAGAGAAATGGTACTTAGAGAAGCTCATAAAACCAGATACTCAATACATCCTGGAACGGGGAAGATGTACAAGGATCTCAAGAAACATTTTTGGTGGCCGGGTATGAAAGCCGATGTTGCTAAATACGTAGGAGAATGTTTGACGTGTTCTAAGGTCAAAGCTGAGCATCAGAAACCATCAGGTCTACTTCAACAACCCGAAATCCCGGAATGGAAATGGGAAAACATTACCATGGATTTCATCACTAAATTGCCAAGGACTGCAAGTGGTTTTGATACTATTTGGGTAATAGTTGATCGTCTCACCAAATCAGCACACTTCCTACCAATAAGAGAAGATGATAAGATGGAGAAGTTAGCACGACTGTATTTGAAGGAAGTCGTCTCCAGACATGGAATACCAATCTCTATTATCTCTGATAGGGATGGCAGATTTATTTCAAGATTCTGGCAGACATTACAGCAAGCATTAGGAACTCGTCTAGACATGAGTACTGCCTATCATCCACAAACTGATGGGCAGAGCGAAAGGACGATACAAACGCTTGAAGACATGCTACGAGCATGTGTTATTGATTTCGGAAACAGTTGGGATCGACATCTACCGTTAGCAGAATTTTCCTACAACAACAGCTACCATTCAAGCATTGAGATGGCGCCGTTTGAAGCACTTTATGGTAGAAAGTGCAGGTCTCCGATTTGTTGGAGTGAGGTGGGGGATAGACAGATTACGGGTCCGGAGATTATACAAGAAACTACCGAGAAGATCATCCAAATTCAACAACGGTTGAAAACCGCCCAAAGTCGACAAAAGAGCTACGCTGACATTAAAAGAAAAGATATAGAATTTGAAATTGGAGAGATGGTCATGCTTAAAGTTGCACCTTGGAAAGGCGTTGTTCGATTTGGTAAACGAGGGAAATTAAATCCAAGGTATATTGGACCATTCAAGATTATTGATCGTGTCGGACCAGTAGCTTACCGACTTGAGTTACCTCAACAACTCGCGGCTGTACATAACACTTTCCACGTCTCGAATTTGAAGAAATGTTTTGCTAAAGAAGATCTCACTATTTCGTTAGATGAAATCCAAATCAACGAAAAACTCCAATTCATCGAAGAACCCGTCGAAATAATGGATCGTGAGGTTAAAAGACTTAAGCAAAACAAGATACCAATTGTTAAGGTTCGATGGAATGCTCGTAGAGGACCCGAGTTCACCTGGGAGCGTGAAGATCAGATGAAGAAGAAATACCCGCATCTATTTCCAGAAGATTCGTCAACACCTTCAACAGCTTAAAATTTCGGGACGAAATTTATTTAACGGGTAGGTACTGTAGTGACCCGAACTTTTCCATGTTTATATATATTAATTGAGATTGATGTTTACATGATTAAATGTTTTCAACATGTTAAACAATCAAACTTGTTAAGACTTGATTAATTGAAATAGGTTTCATATAGACAATTGACCACCCAAGTTGACCGGTGATTCACGAACGTTAAAACTTGTAAAAAACTATATGATGACATATATATGATTATATATATAGTTAACATGATATTATGATAAGTAAACATATCATTAATTATATTAACAATGAACTACATATGTAAAAACAAGACTACTAACTTAATGATTTTGAAACGAGACATATATGTAACGTTTATCGTTGTAACGACATTTAATGTATATATATCATATTAAGAGATATTCGTACATCATAATATCATGATAATATAATAATTTAAAATCTCTTTTGTTATTATAAACATTGGGTTAACAACATTTAACAAGATCGTTAACCTAAAGGTTTCAAAACAACACTTACATGTAACGACTAACGATGACTTAACGACTCAGTTAAAATGTATATACATGTAGTGTTTTAATATGTATTTATACACTTTTGAAAGACTTCAATACACTTATCAAAATACTTCTACTTAACAAAAATGCTTACAATTACATTCTCGTTCAGTTTCATCAACAATTCTACTCGTATGCACCCGTATTCGTACTCGTACAATACACAGCTTTTAGATGTATGTACTATTGGTATATATACTCCAATGATCAGCTCTTAGCAGCCCATGTGAGTCACCTAACACATGTGGGAACCATCATTTGGCAACTAGCATGAAATATCTCATAAGATTACAAAAATATGAGTAATCATTCATGACTTATTTACATGAAAACAAAATTACATATCCTTTATATCTAATCCATACACCAACGACCAAAAACACCTACAAACACTTTCATTCTTCAATTTTCTTCATCTAATTGAACTCTCTCAAGTTCTATCTTCAAGTTCTAAGTGTTCTTCATAAATTCCAAAAGTTCTAGTTTCATAAAATCAAGAATACTTTCAAGTTTGCTAGCTCACTTCCAATCTTGTAAGGTGATCATCCAACCTCAAGAAATCTTTGTTTCTTACAGTAGGTTATCATTCTAATACAAGGTAATAATCATATTCAAACTTTGGTTCAATTTCTATAACTATAACAATCTTATTTCAAGTGATGATCTTACTTGAACTTGTTTTCGTGTCATGATTTTGCTTCAAGAACTTTGAGCCATCCAAGGATCCATTGAAGCTAGATCCATTTTTCTCTTTTCCAGTAGGTTCATCCAAGGAACTTAAGGTAGTAATGATGTTCATAACATCATTCGATTCATACATATAAAGCTATCTTATTCGAAGGTTTAAACTTGTAATCACTAGAACATAGTTTAGTTAATTCTAAACTTGTTCGCAAACAAAAGTTAATCCTTCTAACTTGACTTTTAAAATCAACTAAACACATGTTCTATATCTATATGATATGCTAACTTAATGATTTAAAACCTGGAAACACGAAAAACACCGTAAAACCGGATTTACGCCGTCGTAGTAACACCGCGGGCTGTTTTGGGTTAGTTAATTAAAAACTATGATAAACTTTGATTTAAAAGTTGTTATTCTGAGAAAATGATTTTTATTATGAACATGAAACTATATCCAAAAATTATGGTTAAACTCAAAGTGGAAGTATGTTTTCTAAAATGGTCATCTAGACGTCGTTCTTTCGACTGAAATGACTACCTTTACAAAAACGACTTGTAACTTATTTTTCCGACTATAAACCTATACTTTTTCTGTTTAGATTCATAAAATAAAGTTCAATATGAAACCATAGCAATTTTATTCACTCAAAACGGATTTAAAATGAAGAAGTTATGGGTAAAACAAGATTGGATAATTTTTCTCATTTTAGCTACGTGAAAATTGGTAACAAATCTATTCAAACTATAACTTAATCAACTTGTATTGTATATTATGTAATCTTGAGATACCATAGACACGTATACAATGTTTCGACCTATCATGTCGACACATCTATATATATTTCGGAACAACCATAGACACTCTATATGTGAATGTTGGAGTTAGCTATACAGGGTTGAGGTTGATTCCAAAATATATATAGTTTGAGTTGTGATCAATACTGAGATACGTATACACTGGGTCGTGGATTGATTCAAGATAATATTTATCGATTTATTTCTGTACATCTAACTGTGGACAACTAGTTGTAGGTTACTAACGAGGACAGCTGACTTAATAAACTTAAAACATCAAAATATATTAAAAGTGTTGTAAATATATTTTGAACATACTTTGATATATATGTATATATTGTTATAGGTTCGTGAATCAACCAGTGGCCAAGTCTTACTTCCCGACGAAGTAAAAATCTGTGAAAGTGAGTTATAGTCCCACTTTTAAAATCTAATATTTTTGGGATGAGAATACATGCAGGTTTTATAAATGATTTACAAAATAGACACAAGTACGTGAAACTACATTCTATGGTTGAATTATCAAAATCGAATATGCCCCTTTTTATTAAGTCTGGTAATCTAAGAATTAGGGAACAGACACCCTAATTGACGCGAATCCTAAAGATAGATCTATTGGGCCTAACAAACCCCATCCAAAGTACCGGATGCTTTAGTACTTCGAAATTTATATCATATCCGAAGGGTGTCCCGGAATGATGGGGATATTCTTATATATGCATCTTGTTATTGTCGGTTACCAGGTGTTCACCATATGAATGATTTTTATCTCTATGTATGGGATGTATATTGAAATATGAAATCTTGTGGTCTATTATTATGATTTGATATATATAGGTTAAACCTATAACTCACCAACATTTTTGTTGACGTTTTAAGCATGTTTATTCTCAGGTGATTATTAAGAGCTTCCGCTGTCGCATACTTAAATAAGGACGAGATTTGGAGTCCATGCTTGTTTGATATTGTGTAAAAACTGCATTCAAGAAACTTATTTTGTTGTAACATATTTGTATTGTAAACCATTATGTAATGGTCGTGTGTAAACAGGATATTTTAGATTATCATTATTTGATAATCTACGTAAAGATTTTTAAAACCTTTATCTATGAAATAAAGGTTATGGTTTATTTTAAAAATGAATGCAGTCTTTGAAAAACGTCTCATATAGAGGTCAAAACCTCGCAACGAAATCAATTAATATGGAACGTTTTTAATCAATAAGAACGGGACATTTCAGATGACGTCCCACTTTTCTTACCTAGACGCCGTCTAGGAATTGGGGACGCCGTCCCACCCTTTTAATCGAGACGCCGTCTAGCCATTTGGGACGCCGTCCCATTTGGCTAAAACTGGCTGTTCGCTTTGGTCATTTGACATGAAAATGTTTGCTATGCTACGGACCTCCGATTAACATGAAACTTGGCCAACATGCTCATATATGATTATATAACTTAGAAAAATTGTCGGATATCCAACCCGACCCCGTTGACTTTTCTGTTGACTTTGACCCGACCAAGTTGACTTTTAATCAAACTTAACCAAATAATTGTGCAATCGTTCTAACATGTTTTTATACTTGTACCTTGCATGAAACATGACAATTTGATTCACATGCTATTAGGATCGAGTCTTAACGAGCCATAGGACTAATTGAACATCTTTGACCTATCGTGTTTACCGTTATTGATACAAACCTATTGTTTAGGTCAAGACTAGCATTGTTCTTTGCACACGTTTACTTGTTGAAGTACTTTACTACTCGTGCACTCAAGGTGAGATCATAGTCCCACTTTTACTCTTTTTGAACTTATATTGGGATGAGAAAACATAAACGATTCTTTTGAACTAAGTGAACACAAGGACGGGAAAACAAACATTCTACATACGAGTTTAGAACAAAATCCTCAATTCGATTATCATTAGTTACACTTTCCGGGTGTAAGCGAGAACTTATGTTGTATGGATCCATATGGGTTTGACAAACCCTCATTCAAACGGTTCGCTACCGTTTACGAATGAAATATATTTTCGAGAAACAGTGTTTGTTCTAGCACTAAGTGATGGGGTATACAATGGAAGGAATGTTAAGCTTTGATAATTGGGTGCTCGTGAAACAAACTTTTGGAATGTATTACAATTATTTCATTGATGCAAATCTTGTGGTTCACTTGTACTTACTTACTTAAACCTATGATTTCACCAACGTTTTCGTTGACAGATTTCTATGTTTTTCTCAGGTCCTTGAACGATACATGATACATGCTTCCGCTCATTATTTGATACTTGCATTGGATGTCGAGTATATGTGCATTTCATGGAGCGTCTTTTGACTTTACTTTAAACCGTGTCGCCTAGATTTCATTCGTATTATAACGTTGTAACTTAACTATTGGTTGAACAATTCTTGTAAACTTTGGGAACAATCTTTATTTTGAAATGAAGGCGACATATTTTGGTCAAACTTTGTCTTAAAGACTTATGACCACGTAACGGGACCTAAGTAGACGGCGCCGTCAAACATGATTTGGTCGGGTCGCTACAGATGGTATCAGAGCGTTGGTTGTAGGGATTTAGAGTTCATTAGTGTCAACCCCGAGTCATAGGGTACATTGGTGAGTCTAGACTACAACCGGCATATAGACTTGAAGTAGGAATTACTTGACTACTTGTGCATTTATACTCGAACGCTTCTACTCATATCTACTCTTAGTTCGTCTTAATCTCACGTTGTTTAATTTGATTGACGCGCCACCTTGACTATATGAAATGATGTCGAATGCACATATGAATCAGGGTAATATAATTTCCGGGATTATATTACGGTGACTCATATGAACGTTCCGACATTATGGCATAAAGAATTTAAGGCGAGTCGAGGAAAAACTTCTCTTTATCTTTATTCTATATCACGATTAGTATTATTGAGAATACTAATCAATGATATTCTTGTGTCTTGAAGGAACAATGGCTCCTCGTCGTGTACGCCGCAATGAAACTCCCGAACAAGCTCTCGAACGGATGATAGCTACCGCCGTAGATGCGGCCATGGCCGGTCACTCATCCAACAACAATAATAATAACAACAATAACAACCACAACCACAACAACAACAACAACAACAATGGAGCCGGAAACTCAAACGAGGGATGCTCTTATAAAGCTTTCATGGGGTGCAAACCTCACACTTTTGATGGAACCGGGGGACCGGTCGTGCTCACCCGATGGTTTGAGCAAACGGAAGCCGTCTTTAGCATAAGCGGTTGTCGGGACCAAGACAAGGTCAAATACTCCACTCACACCTTCGCCGGTGTCGCTCTTACATGGTGGAATACTTATGTACAATCGGTGGGTACCGATGAAGCTCATGCCCTCTCTTGGGCCGATCTAAAGGAAAAGATGATTGTTGAATATTTTCCGCGCGAAGAAACCCGAAAGCTTGAGGAAGAACTAAGAGCTTTGAAAGCGGTCGGAAACGATCTTAAAGCTTATAATCAACGCTTCGCCGAACTATCCTTGATGTGTCCTAATCTTGTTAACCCCGAATCTCAAAGGATTGAGCTCTACATGCTCGGTCTTCCAAAAAGCATCAAACAAGGGGTGATGTCATCCAAACCCACTACTCATCAAGCCGCTATGAACATGGCTCGCCAACTAATTGAAACGGTTGACGAAATCGTAGTTCCGGCACCTAAGGCCGAGGATAAATCGGGCGGCAACAAAAGAAAGTGGGAACCCTCCCAATCAAGCAACAACTTTGCCAAGAAATCTTTCACTTCCGACGGCAAGAGGGGTTATGCCGGGAACCTACCTCTTTGCAACAAATGCAACAAACATCACTTTGGTGAATGTGGCAAGTTAATTTGCCACCGGTGCCAAGGAGTTGGTCATAAGGCCAACGATTGTAAAAGTGCCACTCCCGTTGCTCGAAAGTGGCCCAATGCACCAAAGACGGGCACTTGTTACGAATGTGGCCAAACGGGTCATTATAGAAATGCATGCCCAAAGAAGAAAGATAACCCCAATACGCGCGGCCGAGCTTTCAACATCAACACCGAGGAAGCCCGGGATGACACTGAACTAGTCACGGGTACGTTTCTTCTCAACAATTCTTATGTCTCTTGCTTATTCGATTCAGGTGCCGATAAATGCTTTGTATCCAAGACTTTGACTCATTCTTTTAGCACTCCACCTCTTCCATTAGATACCCCTTATACCATTGAAGTGGCTAACGGGAAACTATTAAGTGCCGACACATATTACCGGGGGTGTACGTTAAACATTTTGGGTAAGGAATTTGAAATTGACTTGATACCCATGGAACTAGGAAGCTTTGATGTAATAATTGGTATGAATTGGTTAGTCAAAACGAAATCTCACATTCTTTGTGATCTTAACGCAATCCGAATTCCTATCGAGAATGGTGAACCTTTGATTGTCTATGGCGATAAGAGTTGCACCAGACTCAACCTCGTTTCGTGCCTTAAAGTTAGAAAACTGCTCCGTAAGGGTTGTTTTGCGATCCTTGCCCACGTTAAGAAAGTCGAGTCCGATGAGAAGCATATCGATGATGTGCCAATTGTTAGTGACTTTTCCGATGTATTTCCCGACGAATTGCCGGGTCTTCCACCTCATCGACCGGTTGAATTCCAAATCGATCTTATTCCGGGAGCCGCACCCGTAGCACGTGCACCATATAGACTCGCTCCATCTGAAATGCAAGAATTGCAAAGTCAAATCCAAGAACTACTTGATCGTGGTTTTATCCAACCTAGCCATTCACCTTGGGGCGCTCCGATTTTGTTTGTTAAAAAGAAAGACGGATCCCTACGAATGTGCATTGATTATCGTGAACTAAATAAATTGACGGTTAAAAACCGATATCCTCTTCCTCGCATCGATGACCTCTTTGATCAACTACAAGGGTCTTGTGTATATTCGAAAATCGATCTCCGCTCGGGTTATCATCAATTAAGGGTTAAGGGGGAAGATGTCTCCAAAACCGCTTTCCGGACTCGCTATGGTAGTTATGAATTCCTCGTCATGCCATTTGGTCTCACTAACGCACCGGCGGTGTTCATGGATCTTATGAACCGCGTGTGCAAACCGTATCTCGATAAATTCGTTATTGTGTTCATCGATGATATATTGATCTATTCTAAAAATGAAGAAGAGCACGAACAACATCTCCGACTTGTGCTTGAACTCTTGAGACAAGAACGACTTTATGCCAAATTCTCCAAGTGTGAATTTTGGTTGAAGGAAGTTCAATTTCTTGGTCATGTTGTAAGTGATCAAGGCATTAAAGTCGATCCCACAAAGATCGAAGCCATTAGTAAATGGGAGACTCCTACTACTCCTACTCACATTCGTCAATTTTTGGGTCTCGCCGGGTACTATCGTAGATTCATCGAAAATTTCTCTTTGGTTGCACGTCCTCTGACCGCATTGACTCACAAGGGAAAGAAATTCATTTGGGCGACCGAACATGAATCCGCATTCCAAATCTTGAAAACGAAGCTAACCACCGCTCCTATCTTGTCACTTCCCGAAGGCAATGATGACTTTGTTGTATATTGCGATGCCTCAAAACATGGTTTTGGGTGTGTATTGATGCAACGAACGAAAGTCATTGCTTATGCTTCTCGACAACTCAAAATTCATGAACGAAACTACACGACGCATGATCTCGAACTCGGAGCCGTCGTCTTTGCACTTAAAATGTGGAGACACTATCTTTATGGAACCAAGAGTACTATCTTTACCGACCACAAAAGTCTCCAACATATTTTCGATCAAAAGCAACTAAACATGAGACAACGAAGGTGGATTGAAACCTTAAACGATTACGATTGCGAGCTTCGTTACCATCCCGGGAAGGCAAATGTAGTAGCCGATGCCTTAAGTCGAAAAGAAAGAGCGGTGCCTCTCCGTGTCCGAGCTTTAAACATCACCATTCACACCAACCTTAATAGCCAAATTCGGGTAGCCCAAGATGAGGCTCTCAAGGATGAAAACATCTCTCTCGAACACTTGAACGTCCTCACCTCTCGATTCGAAGTTAAAGAAACCGGACTCCGATATTTCGCCGGAAGAATTTGGGTGCCTAGTTATGGGGATCTACGAAGCCTTATTTTAGATGAAGCCCATAAGTCACGATACTCGATTCACCCCGGTGCCAATAAGATGTACCACGACCTTAAACAACTATATTGGTGGCCGAACATCAAAAGGGACGTAGCTACTTATGTTTCCAAGTGTTTGACATGTTCCAAAGTCAAAGCCGAACACCAAAGACCGTCCGGACTACTTCGACAACCCGAGATCCCGCAATGGAAGTGGGAAAGAATAACGATGGATTTTATCACCAAACTACCAAAAACGACGGGCGGTTATGATACCATTTGGGTTATTGTTGACCGTCTCACCAAATCCGCACACTTCCTTGCCATGAAAGAAACGGACAAAATGGAGAAACTTGCACAACTTTACATTAAGGAGATCGTAGCTCGACACGGTGTACCTTTATCGATTATCTCCGACCGAGATGGCCGTTTCGTTTCTAGATTTTGGCGTACATTGCAAGAAGCGTTGGGAACGCGTTTAGACATGAGCACCGCATATCATCCTCAAACCGATGGACAAAGCGAACGTACAATTCAAACCTTAGAGGACATATTACGAGCTTGCGTGGTTGATTTCGGAAAAGCTTGGGACAAGCACTTACCTCTCGCCGAGTTCTCTTACAACAATAGTTATCACGCGAGTATTAAAGCCGCACCTTTTGAAGCGCTATATGGCCGCAAATGTCGTTCACCTCTTTGTTGGGCCGAGGTAGGCGACGTGCAAATCACCGGACCCGAACTCATTCACGAAACCACCGAGAAAATCGTTCAAATTCGAGATAGGCTTAGGACGGCCCGAAGTCGTCAAAAGAGCTATACCGACAAACGACGCAACGATCTTGAATTCCAAGTCGGTGACCGAGTAATGTTAAAAGTCGCACCTTGGAAGGGTGTAATCCGTTTTGGGAAACGCGGGAAACTAAATCCGCGGTATATTGGTCCTTTCGAAATCTTGGAGCGTATTGGAACCGTTGCTTATCGTTTAGATCTTCCGCCTCAATTGAACTCCGTTCATCCTACCTTCCATGTATCTAACTTGAAAAAGTGTCTTGCCGAACCCGATATCGTCATCCCTCTCGAAGAACTTACTATTGATGACAAACTTCATTTTGTGGAGGAACCGGTTGAAATTATGGACACCTCCGTCAAGACATTGAAACAAAGTCGAATCCCGATTGTCAAGGTTCGTTGGAATGCCAAAAGAGGACCCGAGTTTACTTGGGAAAGACAAGATCAAATGCAAAGGAAGTATCCTCATCTATTCGTGAATTCGGAAACGCAAGATCTCGAGGAAGAAACAACGACTACTACGCCTACTTAAATTTCGGGACGAAATTTCTTTTAAGGAGTAGGTAATGTAACATCCCGCCTTTTTCCATTTACTTTTCCGTTATACTAATATAAAGTCCGTTATATGTTTATAACATCTCCCGTTGATACGCGTTTTAAATTATCTCGTTTAGGTAATTCCCGCACCCGAACGAAAGTTGAGGGACTAAACTTGACAAGGGATCAAACCCTTGACTAGGTCAAAGGGTCAACCCCTTTCATCCATTCATTATCATCTCCATCTCTCTCTTTCTCTCTAGCAAGAACACACACCCATTTACCAAATTCATTCAATCATCATCTAAATTCGATCTAGGAGGCTTACAACAAAATAAACTACATATTCGTGATCCTCTCTTCATCCTCTTCATTTTGGTACCAACTTCATCTCGTTTGGGTAACTTTCTAAAATCACTAGATTTTGTGTTCATGATGTTTTTAACTTATAAAAGTGTTAATTAGTGTCTATGGCTCAAGTCTAACATGAATATATGATTTATATGCTCGATCTCGTTGTTTTAGTGTAACTAGCATGAACTTGAATTTTGGTGTGTTGTTCTTGAATTTTGGATGATCATATGTTGTTAGATGTTAAAAGTTGATGTTTTAATTGTGTTACTAGCATCACTAGCTTCAATTTGATGTGTAGGTTGCCTTAGAAAACTTCATAAACTTGATTATGAAATTTGGTGATTTTTGGTTAGGGTTTCATGAACTAGGAATGGATTTTTGATGCATTAAATGACATGAAATGTTAATTGTAAGTGTTAGGTTGTGTTGTATGCTTAATTACCTTCGAAACGGCATATTGTTCATGTAATTTGGCTATCGAATCATTAAATGGCGTTTATGAATTGTATGCATTGAATGAGGAGCATTGATTGCGGTTTTTGGTTGTTGTAAATGAAAGTTTGATTGATAAAAAGTGCATAGTTGCGTTCCTTGTCAAAATACCTTCCCGGTGATATAAAATGCATGCCTTGAATGTTTGCGGTTTGTAAATTGTGTTGGGTTGAGTTTTGATTCGTGCACTTAGGAGTTTCAGCAGCCAGGGCCTGGAAACACCTCAGGACGCCGTCCAGATACCCAGGACGACGTCCCACTTTTCTTACCTAGACGCCGTCTAGGAATTGGGGACGCCGTCCCACCCTTTTAATCGAGACGCCGTCTAGCCATTTGGGACGCCGTCCCATTTGGCTAAAACTGGCTGTTCGCTTTGGTCATTTGACATGAAAATGTTTGCTATGCTACGGACCTCCGATTAACATGAAACTTGGCCAACATGCTCATATATGATTATATAACTTAGAAAAATTGTCGGATATCCAACCCGACCCCGTTGACTTTTCTGTTGACTTTGACCCGACCAAGTTGACTTTTAATCAAACTTAACCAAATAATTGTGCAATCGTTCTAACATGTTTTTATACTTGTACCTTGCATGAAACATGACAATTTGATTCACATGCTATTAGGATCGAGTCTTAACGAGCCATAGGACTAATTGAACATCTTTGACCTATCGTGTTTACCGTTATTGATACAAACCTATTGTTTAGGTCAAGACTAGCATTGTTCTTTGCACACGTTTACTTGTTGAAGTACTTTACTACTCGTGCACTCAAGGTGAGATCATAGTCCCACTTTTACTCTTTTTGAACTTATATTGGGATGAGAAAACATAAACGATTCTTTTGAACTAAGTGAACACAAGGACGGGAAAACAAACATTCTACATACGAGTTTAGAACAAAATCCTCAATTCGATTATCATTAGTTACACTTGCCGGGTGTAAACGAGAACTTATGTTGTATGGATCCATATGGGTTTGACAAACCCTCATTCAAACGGTTCGCTACCGTTTACGAATGAAATATATTTTCGAGAAACAGTGTTTGTTCTAGCACTAAGTGATGGGGTATACAATGGAAGGAATGTTAAGCTTTGATAATTGGGTGCTCGTGAAACAAACTTTTGGAATGTATTACAATTATTTCATTGATGCAAATCTTGTGGTTCACTTGTACTTACTTACTTAAACCTATGATTTCACCAACGTTTTCGTTGACAGATTTCTATGTTTTTCTCAGGTCCTTGAACGATACATGATACATGCTTCCGCTCATTATTTGATACTTGCATTGGATGTCGAGTATATGTGCATTTCATGGAGCGTCTTTTGACTTTACTTTAAACCGTGTCGCCTAGATTTCATTCGTATTATAACGTTGTAACTTAACTATTGGTTGAACAATTCTTGTAAACTTTGGGAACAATCTTTATTTTGAAATGAAGGCGACATATTTTGGTCAAACTTTGTCTTAAAGACTTATGACCACGTAACGGGACCTAAGTAGACGGCGCCGTCAAACATGATTTGGTCGGGTCGCTACAGATGGTATCAGAGCGTTGGTTGTAGGGATTTAGAGTTCATTAGTGTCAACCCCGAGTCATAGGGTACATTGGTGAGTCTAGACTACAACCGGCATATAGACTTGAAGTAGGAATTACTTGACTACTTGTGCATTTATACTCGAACGCTTCTACTCATATCTACTCTTAGTTCGTCTTAATCTCACGTTGTTTAATTTGATTGACGCGCCACCTTGACTATATGAAATGATGTCGAATGCACATATGAATCAGGGTAATATAATTTCCGGGATTATATTACGGTGACTCATATGAACGTTCCGACATTATGGCATAAAGAATTTAAGGCGAGTCGAGGAAAAACTTCTCTTTATCTTTATTCTATATCACGATTAGTATTATTGAGAATACTAATCAATGATATTCTTGTGTCTTGAAGGAACAATGGCTCCTCGTCGTGTACGCCGCAATGAAACTCCCGAACAAGCTCTCGAACGGATGATAGCTACCGCCGTAGATGCGGCCATGGCCGGTCACTCATCCAACAACAATAATAATAACAACAATAACAACCACAACCACAACAACAACAACAACAACAATGGAGCCGGAAACTCAAACGAGGGATGCTCTTATAAAGCTTTCATGGGGTGCAAACCTCACACTTTTGATGGAACCGGGGGACCGGTCGTGCTCACCCGATGGTTTGAGCAAACGGAAGCCGTCTTTAGCATAAGCGGTTGTCGGGACCAAGACAAGGTCAAATACTCCACTCACACCTTCGCCGGTGTCGCTCTTACATGGTGGAATACTTATGTACAATCGGTGGGTACCGATGAAGCTCATGCCCTCTCTTGGGCCGATCTAAAGGAAAAGATGATTGTTGAATATTTTCCGCGCGAAGAAACCCGAAAGCTTGAGGAAGAACTAAGAGCTTTGAAAGCGGTCGGAAACGATCTTAAAGCTTATAATCAACGCTTCGCCGAACTATCCTTGATGTGTCCTAATCTTGTTAACCCCGAATCTCAAAGGATTGAGCTCTACATGCTCGGTCTTCCAAAAAGCATCAAACAAGGGGTGATGTCATCCAAACCCACTACTCATCAAGCCGCTATGAACATGGCTCGCCAACTAATTGAAACGGTTGACGAAATCGTAGTTCCGGCACCTAAGGCCGAGGATAAATCGGGCGGCAACAAAAGAAAGTGGGAACCCTCCCAATCAAGCAACAACTTTGCCAAGAAATCTTTCACTTCCGACGGCAAGAGGGGTTATGCCGGGAACCTACCTCTTTGCAACAAATGCAACAAACATCACTTTGGTGAATGTGGCAAGTTAATTTGCCACCGGTGCCAAGGAGTTGGTCATAAGGCCAACGATTGTAAAAGTGCCACTCCCGTTGCTCGAAAGTGGCCCAATGCACCAAAGACGGGCACTTGTTACGAATGTGGCCAAACGGGTCATTATAGAAATGCATGCCCAAAGAAGAAAGATAACCCCAATACGCGCGGCCGAGCTTTCAACATCAACACCGAGGAAGCCCGGGATGACACTGAACTAGTCACGGGTACGTTTCTTCTCAACAATTCTTATGTCTCTTGCTTATTCGATTCAGGTGCCGATAAATGCTTTGTATCCAAGACTTTGACTCATTCTTTTAGCACTCCACCTCTTCCATTAGATACCCCTTATACCATTGAAGTGGCTAACGGGAAACTATTAAGTGCCGACACATATTACCGGGGGTGTACGTTAAACATTTTGGGTAAGGAATTTGAAATTGACTTGATACCACGTAACGGGACCTAAGTAGACGGCGCCGTAACGGGACCTAAGTAGACGGCGCCGTCAAACATGATTTGGTCAAACTTTGTCTTAAAGACTTATGACCACGTAACGGGACCTAAGTAGACGGCGCCGTCAAACATGATTTGGTCGGGTCGCTACAAATACAATAACATATGATTACATTTCGAGGTATTTGACCTCTATATGATACATTTTACAAACATTGCATTCGTTTTAAAACACAAACTTTCATTACATCAAAAGTTGACAGGCATGCATACCATTTCATAATATCCAACTATAAAAGACCTAATCTGTCATTTACTTAATTATAATCTTTACTGAACTCAATGACTTGAATGCAACGTCTTTTGAAATATGCCATGAATGATTCCAAGTAACATCTTTAAAATGTGCAAATGCACAGTGGAAGATTTCTTTCAGTCCTGAGAATAAACATGCTTTAAAGTGTCAACCAAAAGGTTGGTGAGTTCATTAGTTTATCATAATCGATCATTTCCATAATTTTAATAGACCACAAGATTTTCATTTCCATTTCTCATAAATATACGTCCCTTACATAAAGGCAAAAATCATTCATATGGATTGAACACCTGATAATCGACATTAACAAGATGCATATAGAATATCCCCATCATTCCAGGACACCCATCGGACATGATAAACTCGAAGTACTAAAACATTCCAAATTCCAGAATGGGGGTTGTTAGTTTCCGTAGATCTACCTTTAGGATTCGCGTCAATTAGGTGCCAGTTCCCTAATTCTTAGGCTACCAAGCTATAAGGGGCATATTCGGCTTCGATCCATTCAACCATATAATGTAGTTTCGATTACTTGTGTCTATTTCGTAAAACATTAATAAAAGCGCATGTATTCTCAGTCCCAAAAATATATATTGCAAAAGTATTTAAAAAGGGAGTAATGAAACTCACAAAACTGTATTTCGCAGCAATAATGCATATGACGACACTGAACAAGTGCAAGGTTGGCCTCGGATTCACGAACCTATATTAAGTATATATATATTTATATGTTGATCAATATATGTCTAACAATCTAGGTCAAGTCATAGTGTACCACAATCCTAATGCTCAAGACTAAAATGCAAAAGTCAACAAAGGTCAATTTGACTCAAAATGACTTCCAAAAATTGTATAACATAAATATAGTCATTTTATATATTTAAATATATCTATCAGATTTTATTATAGTAAATAATACAAACCATTTATTAATAAATAAAAAGTTATATTAAAGTTCATTTATGATAAAAATATACTTTTATATATCTCGAGTAATAAAATTTATACAGTTTACTCAAAATTATAAATTATATAGCAGTTTGTACTATTAATGTAATTATATTACGTATGTTGAAAATATCTTTGTATCACATATTTGATAAAATAATATTGATAATAATAATAATAAGTAAAGTTGCACTATTTTATAATAATAATATTAATTATTTTTAATAATAATAATAAAATAATAATAATAATAATAATAATAATAATAATAATAATAATAATAATAACAATATTTATATTTACTAATGATTATGATAACATGGTAATTCTAATCATGATAATCTTAATAATAATGATACTTTTTAATATTAATTGTAATAATAATAATATTTTATAAAAGTAATAATTCTATTCAAAATGATAAATTTTTAATAATGATAATACTAAAATGATAATAATAATGATATTTTATAATAATAATGATATTTCTATTAAAAATAATATTTTTAATAAAAATGATAGTTTTAATATTAATGATACTTTTAATAATAATAATGATGATAAAAATAATAAAATGATAGTTTTGATAAAAAATATTAATTATTTTAAAAATATTAATAACAATAATAATAATAATAATAATAATAATAATAATAATAATATTGATTATTAGATAATAATAAAAATAATAACGATAATAACGACGATAACGATAACGATAACGATAACGTTAACGATAACGATAACGATAATGATAACGATAACAATAATCATTTTAACAATAACACTTTAAAATTATAGATAATTCAATTGACGATATCTTTAAATCCATTCATCGAAATCATCCACTTTCTAAATGAAAAGTTATTAATTTTTCGCCAGCTTTCCAACGATATGCATATCATATACCTTAACTCAATCGCATATGTATCTAATTCATAATCTATCATAAGCTATTTAACAACAAAATTAAATGTACAAGCATGCATAATCCTATATACTCGAGCACTAGTTAGGAATACACTATTAATATATAAAAGTTAAGTTATGAGTGCTCACATATCAATATTGAGATTCAATATTGCAGGAAAGGTACGTAGACGCAACGGAGATAATAAACACTAAATTGATCTCACGAGCATACCCATGAACCATACTCATCACCCCCATAGCTATAACCCATAGTTTTCCTAGCTCTATCCTACTCGAAAACTAATTTTGAAATCACACGAGCAGAACCTCGTCGTAGTATTTTATGTATAATACTAGTAATATCACTCCTAATAATACTAATACTAATAATAATAAGATTAATATTGATAACCTTAATATTAATAATAATAATAATAATAATAATTATATATATAAATATAGAGAGATCGAGTGAAAATGAAAAATGAATCAGAATAAGAGAAACGTTCGAGCTTTAAGGACTTGGCCTCCCACCACTCACCATGCGATCGCATGGTTTATATGGGTGATAGCCATGCGATCGCATGGCCACCCAAGACAGCTCATAACCACGATCATAAATGCTGCCGACAGTTTATATATTTATTTAATATATATTTATTTAATTTATATAATTAATTATATATTATATTATATTTACGTGCATAGTAAATTTCTAATTTTTGTTCCAATGTCTCGTACGTTGTCACTCGACTTATGTTCGAGTTTCGGGTTCTCGAATCCATTCTCGTACGCTAAGAAAACTTGTCTTTTACGTTTCGCGATGTGTACCTTTATCAACAAATTGACTTACTCAATGATAAATTATTTTATAATAAATGTATATTATAAAATTGAGCGTTGTGATCATTTGCTTCTATAAATCAGTGGCTCGTTGTTTATCTAAATATATTTATTTTAAATCAGGACTTTTATGACTGAGTTAAAATATATATATATATATATATATATATATATATATATATATATATATATATATATATATATATATATATATATATATATATATATATATATATATA